>NW_024115921.1:0-72489 GCF_003073215.2 Triticum urartu | reverse complement strand
GCCTTCAATTTTTTTCTACGTTTAACGTGCACTACTACAACTGTCACGTGAAAATTTGGTAAATTCTAGGGGTCATTTGAACTTTTAAAGACATTTAAGTCATTTTCTAGCCATTTAATGACCGTAATTCAAATTTGAACTACATCTACATACAAAGGCTAACCATAACGGTTTGAAAAATCATGTTTGTGTACTTGTGTGCGAGGTATTTCCATGTGAAGTAGACTAGAAGGAATTTTCAAACATACTAGTCTCACGGCATGGACACATGCATGGAGTGCCATGGCATTTTAATTCCAAAAGATTAAAAAATGATCAGAAAAACACGAAACCTTTCTTAATGTAATGTCATGCCACCAAGACAATGTGGTAAAAAAATTGGCCTGTTTGATGGAAGTTTGGACACACCCCCCTCACTAACCGGAGCAACTCACTAGATGGCTCGTGGTTACAAGTGGGTACAATGCATGTTTGATGACGACCGGGAGATAGCTTCGTCTTACGACCTTAGTTTTTTTTTCTACATTTAACATGCACTTATTCAACTATCATGTGAAAATTTGGAAAATTTAAAGGGTCATTTGACCTTTTAAAGACATTAAAGTGATTTTCTAGCCAATTAGTGATCCTAATTCAAAAGTGAACTACATCTACATGCAATGGCTAACCATAACGGTTTGGAAAATCATATTTGTGTACTTGTGTGCGAGTTAATTCCACGTGCAGTAAATTAGAAGGAATTTTCAAAAATACTGGTTTCACGGCATGGACACATGCATGGAGTGCCATGGCATTTTAATTCCAAAACATTTAGTAATGATTAGAAAAACATGAAACCTTGCTTCATGTAGTGTCATGCCACCAAGATGATGTGGTAGAAAAATTGGCATGTCTAACGAAAGTTTGGACACACCCCCGCACTAACCAGACCAACTCACTATATGGCTCGTGCATACGAGAGGGAACAATGCATGTTTGATGACGAACGGGAGATAGCTTTCTCTTACGAACTTCAATTTTTTTTTCTACATTTAACGTGCACTGATACAACTTTAATACGAAAATTTGGAAAATTTCAGGGGTCATTTGACCTTTTAAAGACATTTAACTGATTTTCTAGCCATTTAATGATAATAATTCAAATTTGAACTACATCTACATGCAATAGCTAACCATAACGGTTTGGAAAAATCATATTTGTGTACTTTTATGTGAGTTAATTCCAAGTGAAGTGAATTAGAAGGAATTTTCAAAAATACTGGTCGCACGGCATGGTCACATGCATGAAGTGCCATGGCATTTTAATTCCAAAAAATTAAAAAATTATCAGAAAAACATGAAACCTTGCTTGAAGTAATGTCATGCCACCAGGATAATGTGGTAAAAAATTGGCCTATTTGACGAAAGTTTGGACACACACCCCTCACAAACCGGAGGAACTCACTAGAAGGCAAGTGGTTCCGAGAGGAAACAAAGAATGTTTGATGACGAATAGGAGATAGCTTCCTCTTACAGCCTTCAATTTTTTTTCTACGTTTAACGTGCACTACTACAACTGTCACGTGAAAATTTGGTAAATTCTAGGGGTCATTTGCACTTTTAAAGACATTTAAGTCATTTTCTAGCCATTTAATGACCGTAATTCAAATTTGAACTACATCTACATGCAAAGGCTAACCATAACGGTTTGAAAAATCATGTTTGTGTACTTGTGTGCGAGCTATTTCCATGTGCACTAGACTAGAAGGAATTTTCAAACATACTAGTCTCACGGCATGGACACATGCATGGAGTGCCATGGCATTTTAATTCCAAAAAATTAAAAAATGATCAGAAAAACATGAAACCTTTCTTAATGTAATGTCATGCCACCAAGACAGTGTGGTAAAAAAATTGGCCTGTTTGATGGAAGTTTGGACACACCCCCCTCACTAACCGGAGCAACTCACTAGATGGCTCGTGCTTCCAAGTGGGTATAATGCATGTTTGATGAAGACCGGGAGATAGCTTCCTCTTACGACCTTAATTTTTTCTTTCTACATTTAACATGCACTTATTCAACTATCATGTGAAAATTTGGAAAATTTAAAGGGTCATTTGACCTTTTAAAGACATTAAAGTGATTTTCTAGCCAATTAGTGATCCTAATTCAAAATTGAACTACATCTACATGCAACGGCTAACCATAACGGTTTGGAAAATCATATTTGTGTACTTGTGTGCGAGTTAATTCCACGTGCAGTAAATTAGAAGGAATTTTCAAAAATACTGGTTTCACGGCATGGACACATGCATGGAGTGCCATGGCATTTTAATTCCACAACATTTAGTAATGATTAGAAAAACATGAAACCTTGCTTCATGTAGTGTCATGCCACCAAGATGATGTGGTAGAAAAATTGGCATGTTTGACGAAAGTTTGGACACACCCCCTCACTAACCAGACCAACTCACTATATGGCTCGTGCATACGAGAGGGAACAATGCATGTTTGATGACGAACGGGAGATAGCTTTCTCTTACGAACTTCAATTTTTTTCTAAATTTAACGTGCACTGATACAACTTTAATACGAAAATTTGGAAAAATTTCAGGGGTCATTTGACCTTTTAAAGACATCTAACTGATTTTCTAGCCATTTAATGATCCTAATTAAAATTTGAACTACATCTACATGCAATAGCTAACCATAACGGTTTGGAAAAATCATATTTGTGTACTTTTATGTGAGTTAATTCCAAGTGAAGTGAATTAGAAGGAATTTTCAAAAATACTGGTCGCACGGCATGGTCACATGCATGGAGTGCCATGGCATTTTAATTCCAAAAAATTAAAAAATTATCAGAAAAACATGAAACCTTGCTTGAAGTAATGTCATCCCACCACGATAATGTGGTAAAAGATTGGCCTGTTTGACGAAAGTTTGGACACACACCCCTCACAAACCGGAGGAACTCACTAGAAGGCAAGTGGTTCCGAGAGGAAACAATGAATGTTTGATGACGAATAGGAGATAGCTTCCTCTTACGGCCTTCAATTTTTTCTACGTTTAACGTGCACTACTACAACTGTCACGTGAAAATTTGGTAAATTCTACCGGTCATTTGAACTTTTAAAGACATTTAAGTCATTTTCTAGCCATTTAATGACCGTAATTCAAATTTGAACTACATCTACATGCAAAGGCTAACCATAACGGTTTGAAAAATCATGTTTGTGTACTTGTGTGCTAGGTATTTCCATGTGCAGTAGACTAGAAGGAATTTTCAAACATACTAGTCTCACGGCATGGACACATGCATGGAGTGCCATGGCATTTTAATTCCAGAAAATTAAAAAATGATCAGAAAAACATGAAACCTTTCTTAATGTAATGTCATGCCACCAAGATGATGTGGTAAAAAAAATTGGCCTGTTTGATGGAAGTTTGGACACACCCCCCTCACTAACCGGAGCAACTCACTAGATGGCTCGTGGTTCCAAGTGGGTACAATGTGTGTTTGATGACGACCGGGAGATAGCTTCCTCTTACGACCTTAATTTTTTCTTTCTACATTTAACATGCACTAATTCAACTGTCATGTGAAAAATTGGAAAATTTAAAGGGTCATTTGACCTTTTAAAGACATTAAAGTGATTTTCTAGCCAATTAGTGATCCTAATTCAAAATTGAACTACATCTGCATGCAACGCCTAACCATAACGGTTTGGAAAATCATATTTGTGTACTTGTGTGCGAGTTAATTCCACGTGCAGTAAATTAGAAGGAATTTTCAAAAATACTGGTTTCACGGCATGGACACATGCATGGAGTGCCATGGCATTTTAATTCCAAAACCTTTAGTAATGATTACAAAAACATGAAACCTTGCTTCATGTAGTGTCATGCCACCAAGATGATGTGGTAGAAAAATTGGCATGTTTGACGAAAGTTTGGACACACCCCCTCACTAACCAGACCAACTCACTATATGGCTCGTGCATACGAGAGGGAACAATGCATGTTTGATGACGAACGGGAGATAGCTTTCTCTTACGAACTTCAATTTTTTTTCTACATTTAACGTGCACTGATACAACTTTAATATGAAAATTTGGAAAAGTTCAGGGGTCATTTGACCTTTTAAAGACATTTAACTGATTTTCTAGCCATTTAATGATCCTAATTCAAATTTGAACTACATCTACATGCAATAGCTAACCATAACGGTTTGGAAAAATCATATTTGTGTACTATTATGTGAGTTAATTCCAAGTGAAGTGAATTAGAAGGAATTTTCAAAAATAATGGTCGCACGGCATGGTCACATGCATGGAGTGCCATGGCATTTTAATTCCAAAAAATAAAAAATATCAGAAAAACATGAAACCTTGCTTGAAGTAATGTCATGCCACCAGGATAATGTGGTAAAAAATTGGCCTGTTTGATGAAAGTTTGGACACACACCCCTCACAAACCGGAGGAACTCACTAGAAGGCAAGTGGTTCCGAGAGGAAACAATGAATGTTTGATGATGAATAGGAGATAGCTTCCTCTTACGGCCTTCAATTTTTTCTATGTTCAACGTGCACTACTACAACTGTCATGTGAAAATTTGGTAAATTCTAGGGGTCATTTGAACTTTTAAAGACATTTAATTCATTTTCTAGCCATTTAATGACCGTAATTCAAATTTGAACTACGTCTACATGCAAAGCCTAACCATAACGGTTTGAAAAATCATGTTCGTGTACTTGTGTGCGAGGTATTTCCATGTGCAGTAGACTAGAAGGAATTTTCAAACATACTAATCTCACGGCATGGACACATGCATGGAGTGCCATGGCATTTCAATTCCAAAAAGTTAAAAAATGATCAGAAAAACATGAAACCTTTCTTAATGTAATGTCATGCCACCAAGACAATGTGGTAAAAAAAATTGGCCTATTTGATGGAATTTTGGACACACCCCCCTCACTAACCGGAGCAACTCACTAGATGGCTCGTGGTTCCAAGTGGGTACAATGCATGTTTGATGACGACCGGGAGATAGCTTCCTCTTACGACCTTAATTTTTTCTTTCTACATTTAACATGCACTAATTCAACTGTCATGTGAAAATTTGGAAAATTTAAAGGGTCATTTGACCTTTTAAAGACATTAAAGTGATTTTCTAGCCAATTTGTGATCCTAATTCAAAATTGAACTACATCTACATGCAACGGCTAACCATAATGGTTTGGAAAATCATATTTGTGTACTTGTGTGCGAGTTAATTCCACGTGCAGCAAATTACAAGGAATTTTCAAAAATACTGGTTTCACGGCATGGACAACATTTAGTAATGATTAGAAAAACATGAAACCTTGCTTCATGTAGTGTCATGCCACCAAGATGATGTGGTTGAAAAATTGGCATGTTTGATGAAAGTTTGGACACAACCCCTCACTAACCAGACCAACTCACTATATGGCTCGTGCGTACGAGAGGGAACAATGCATGTTTGATGACGAACGGGAGATAGCTTTCTCTTAAGAACTTCAATTTTTTTCTACATTTAACGTGCACTGATACAACTTTAATACGAAAATTTGGAAAATTTTCAGGGGTCATTTGACCTTTTAAAGACATTTAACTGATTTTCTAGCCATTTAATGATCCTAATTCAAATTTGAACTACATCTACATGCAATAGCTAACCATAACGGTTTGGAAAAATCATAATTGTGTACTATTATGTGAGTTAATTCCAAGTGAAGTGAATTAGAAGGAATTTTCAAAAATAATGGTCGCACGGCATGGTCACATGCATGGATTGCCATGGCATTTTAATTCCAAAAAATTAAAAAATATCAGAAAAACATGAAACCTTGCTTGAAGTAATGTCATGCCACCAGGATAATGTGGTAAAAAATTGGCCTGTTTGACGAAAGTTTGGACACACACCCCTCACAAACCGGAGGAACTCACTAGAAGGCAAGTGGTTCCGAGAGGAAACAATGAATGTTTGATGACGAATAGGAGATAGCTTCCTCTTACGGCCTTCAATTTTTTCTACGTTTAACGTGCACTACTACAACTATCATGTGAAAATTTGGTAAATTCTAGGGGTCATTTGAACTTTTAAAGACATTTAAGTCATTTTCTAGCCATTTAATGACCGTAATTCAAATTTGAACTACATCTACATGCAAAGGCTAACCATAACGGTTTGAAAAATCATGTTTGTGTACTTGTGTGCTAGGAATTTCCATGTGCAGTAGACTAGAAGGAATTTTCAAACATACTAGTCTCACGGCATGGACACATGCATGGAGTGCCATGGCATTTTAATTCCAAAAAGTTAAAAAATGATCAGAAAAACATGAAGCCTTTCTTAATGTAATGTCATGCCACCAAGACAATGTGGTAAAAAAAATTGGCCTGTTTGATGGAAGTTTGGACACACCCCCCTCACTAACCGGAGCAACTCACTAGTTGGCTCGTGGTTCCATGTGGGTACAATGCATGTTTGATGACGACCGGGAGATAGCTTCCTCTTACGACCTTAATTTTTTCTTTCTACATTTAACATGCACTAATTCAACTGTCATGTGAAAATTTGGAAAATTTAAAGGGTCATTTGACCTTTTAAAGACATTAAAGTGATTTTCTAGCCAATTAGTGATCCTAATTCAAAATTGAACTACATCTACATGCAACGGCTAACCATAACGGTTTGGAAAATCATATTTGTGTACTTGTGTGCGAGTTAATTCCACGTGCAGCAAATTACAAGGAATTTTCAAAAATACTGGTTTCACGGCATGGACACATGCATGGAGTGCCATGGCATTTTAATTCCAAAACATTTAGTAATGATTAGAAAAACATGAAACCTTGCTTCATGTAGTGTCATGCCACCAAGATGATGTGGTAGAAAAATTGGCATGTTCGACGAAAGTTTGGACACACCCCCTCACTAACCAGACCAACTCACTATATGGCACGTGCATACGAGAGGGATCAATGCATGTTTGAGGACGAACGGGAGATAGCTTTCTCTTACGAACTTCAATTTTTTTCTACATTTAACGTGCACTGATACAACTTTAATACGAAAATTTGGAAAATTTCAGGGGTCATTTGACCTTTTAAAGACATTTAACTGATTTTCTAGCCATTTATTGATCCTAATTCAAATTTGAACTACATCTACATGCAATATCTAACCATAACGGTTTGAAAAAAAATCATATTTGTGTACTTTTATGTGAGTTAATTCCAAGTGGAGTGAATTAGAAGGAATTTTAAAAAATACTGGTCGCACGGCATGGTCACATGCATGGAGTGCCATGGCATTTTAATTCCAAAAAATTAAAAATTTATCAGAAAAACATGAAACCTTGCTTGAAGTAATGTCATGCCACCAGGATAATGTCGTAAAAAATTGGCCTATTTGACGAAAGTTTGGACACACACCCCTCACAAACCGGAGGAACTCACTAGAAGGCAAGTGGTTCCGAGAGGAAACAAAGAATGTTTGATGACGAATAGGAGATAGCTTCCTCTTACAGCCTTCAATTTTTTTCTACGTTTAACGTGCACTACTACAACTGTCACGTGAAAATTTGGTAAATTCTAGGGGTCATTTGAACTTTTAAAGACATTTAAGTCATTTTCCAGCCAATTAATGACCGTAATTCAAATTTGAACTACATCTACATGCAAAGGCTAACCATAACGGTTTGAAAAATCATGTTTGTGTACTTGTGTGCTAGGTAGTTCCATGTGCAGTAGACTAGAAGGAATTTTCAAACATACTAGTCTCACGGCATGGACACATGCATGGAGTGCCATGGCATTTTAATTCCAAAAATTAAAAAATGATCAGAAAAACATGAAACCTTTCTTAATGTAATGTCATGGCATCAAGATGATGTATTAAAAAAATTGGCCTGTTTGATGGAAGTTTGGACACACCCCCCTCACTAACCGGAGCAACTCACTAGATGGCTCGTGGTTCCAAGTCGGTACAATGCGTGTTTGATGACGACCGGGAGATAGCTTCCTCTTACGACCTTAATTTTTTCTTTCTACATTTAACATGCACTAATTCAACTGTCATGTGAAAAATTGGAAAATTTAAAAGGTCATTTGACCTTTTAAAGACATTAAAGTGATTTTCTAGCCAATTAGTGATCCTAATTCAAAATTGAACTACATCTGCATGCAACGCCTAACCATAACGGTTTGGAAAATCATATTTGTGTACTTGTGTGCGAGTTAATTCCATGTGCAGTAAATTAGAAGGAATTTTCAAAAATACTGGTTTCACGGCATGGACACATGCATGGAGTGCCATGGCATTTTAATTCCAAAACATTTAGTAATGATTAGAAAAACATGAAAACTTGCTTCATGTAGTGTCATGCCACCAAGATGATGTGGTAGAAAAATTGGCATGTTTGATGAAAGTTTGGACACACCCCCTCACTAACCAGACCAACTCACTATATGACTCGTGCATACGAGAGGGAACAATGCATGTTTGATGACGAACGAGAGATAGCTTTCTCTTACAAACTTCAATTTTTTTTTCTACATTTAACGTGCACTGATACAATTTAATACGAAAATTTGGAAAATTTTCAGGGGTCATTTGACCTTTTAAAGACATTTAACTGATTTTCTAGCCATTTAATGATCCTAATTCAAATTTGAACTACATCTACATGCAATAGCTAACCATAACGGTTTGGAAAAATCATATTTGTGTACTTTTATGTGAGTTAATTCCAAGTGAAGTGAATTAGAAGAAATTTTCAAAAATAATGGTCGCACGGCATGGTCACATGCATGGAGTGCCATGGCATTTTAATTCCAAAAAATTAAAAAATTATCAGAAAAACATGAAACCTTGCTTGAAGTAATGTCATGCCACCAGGATAATGTGGTAAAAAATTGGCCTGTTTGACGAAAGTTTGGACACACACCCCTCACAAACCGGAGGAACTCACTAGAAGGCAAGTGGTTCCGAGAGGAAACAATGAATGTTTGATGACGAATAGGAGATAGCTTCCTCTTAAGGCCTTCAATTTTTTTCTATGTTTAACGTGCACTACTACAACTGTCACGTGAAAATTTGGTAAATTCTAGGGGTCATTTGAACTTTTAAAGACATTTAAGTCATTTTCTAGCCATTTAATGACCGTAATTCAAATTTGAACTACATCTACATGCAAAGGCTAACCATAACGGTTTGAAAAATCATGTTTGTGTACTTGTGTGCTAGGTATTTCCATGTGCAGTAGACTAGAAGGAATTTTCAAACATACTAGTCTCACGGCATGGACACATGCATGGAGTGCCATGGCATTTTAATTCCAAAAAATTAAAAAATGATCAGAAAAACATGAAACCTTTCTTAATGTAATGTCATGCCACCAAGATGATGTGGTAAAAAAAATTGGCCTGTTTGATGGCAGTTTGGACACACCCCCCTCACTAACCGGAGCAACTCACTAGATGGCTCGTGGTTCCAAGTGGGTACAATGCGTGTTTGATGACGACCGGGAGATAGCTTCCTCTTACGACCTTAATTTTTTCTTTCTACATTTAACATGCACTAATTCAACTGTCATGTGAAAAATTGGAAAATTTAAAGGGTCATTTGACCTTTTAAAGACGTTAAAGTGATTTTCTAGCCAATTAGTTATCCTAATTCAAAATTGAACTACATCTACATGCAACAGCTAACCATAACGGTTTGGAAAATCATATTTGTGTACTTGTGTGCGAGTTAATTCCACGTGCAGTAAATTAGAAGGAATTTTCAAAAATACTCGTTTCACGGCATGGACACATGCATGGAGTGCCATGGCATTTTAATTCCAAAACATTTAGTAATGATTAGAAAAACATGAAACCTTGCTTCATGTAGTGTCATGCCACCAAGATGATGTGGTAGAAAAATTGGCATGTTTGACGAAAGTTTGGACACACCCCCTCACTAACCAGACCAACTCACTATATGGCTCGTGCATACGAGAGGGAACAATGCATGTTTGATGACGAACGGGAGATAGCTTTCTCTTACGAACTTCAATTTTTTTCTACATTTAACGTGCACTGATACAACTTTAATATGAAAATTTGAAAATTTCAGGGGTCATTTGACCTTTTAAAGACATTTAACTGATTTTCTAGCCATTTAATGATCCTAATTCAAATTTGAACTACATCTACATGCAATAGCTAACCATAACGGTTTGGAAAAATCATATTTGTGTACTTTTATGTGAGTTAATTCCAAGTGAAGTGAATTAGAAGGAATTTTCAAAAATACTAGTCGCACGGCATGGTCACATGCATGGAGTGCCATGGCATTTTAATTCCAAAAAATTAAAAAATTATCAGAAAAACATGAAACCTTGCTTGAAGTAATGTCATGCCACCAGGATAATGTGGTAAAAAATTGGCCTGTTTGACGAAAGTTTGGACACACACCCCTCACAAACCGGAGGAACTCACTAGAAGGCAAGTGGTTCCGAGAGGAAACAATGAATGTTTGATGATGAATAGGAGATAGCTTCCTCTTACGGCCTTCAATTTTTTTCTACGTTTGACGTGCACTACTACAACTGTCATGTGAAAAATTGGTAAATTCTAGGGGTCATTTGAACTTTTAAAGATATTTAAGTCATTTTCTAGCCATTTAATGACTGTAATTCAAATTTGAACTACATCTACATGCAAAGGCTAACCATAACGGTTTGAAAAATCATGTTTGTGTACTTGTGTGCGAGGTATTTCCATGTGAAGTAGACTAGAAGGAATTTTCAAACATACTAGTCTCACGGCATGGACACATGCATGGAGTGCCATGGCATTTTAATTCCAAAAAGTTAAAAAATGATCAGAAAAACATGAAGCCTTTCTTAATGTAATGTCATGCCACCAAGACAATGTGGTAAAAAAATTGGCCTGTTTGATGGAAGTTTGGACACACCCCCCTCACTAACCGGAGCAACTCACTAGATGGCTCTTGGTTCCAAGTGGGTACAATGCATGTTTGATGACGACCGGGAGATAGCTTCCTCTTACGACCTTAATTTTTTCTTTCTACATTTAACATGCACTAATTCAACTGTCATGTGAAAATTTGGAAAATTTAAAGGGTCATTTGACCTTTTAAAGACATTAAAGTGATTTTCTAGCCAATTAATGATCCTAATTCAAAACTGAACTACATCTACATGCAACGGCTAACCATAACGGTTTGGAAAATCATATTTGTGTACTTGTGTGCGAGTTAACTCCACGTGCGGTAAATTAGAAGGAATTTTCAAAAATACTGGTTTCACGGCATGGACACCTGCATGGAGTGCCATGGCATTTTAATTCCAAAATATTTAGTAATGATTAGAAAAACATGAAACCTTGCTTCATGTAGTGTCATGCCACCAAGATGATGTGGTAGAAAAATTGGCATGTTTGACGAAAGTTTGGACACACCCCCTCACTAACCAGACCAACTCACTATATGGCTCGTGCATACGAGAGGGAACAATGCATGTTTGATGACGAACGGGAGATAGCTTTCTCTTACGAACTTCAATTTTTTTTCTACATTTAACGTGGACTGATACAACTTTAATATGAAAATTTGGAAAACTTCAGGGGTCATTTGACCTTTTAAAGACATTTAACTGATTTTCTAGCCATTTAATGATCCTAATTCAAATTTGAACTACCTCTACATGCAATAGCTAAACAAAACAGTTTGAAGAATCATATTTGTGTACTTGGGTGCGAGTTAATTCCATGTGCAGTCAATTAGAAGGATTTTTTAAACATATTGGTCTCACGGCATGGACACATGCATGGAGTGCCATGGTATTTTAATTCCAAAAAATTAAAAAATTATCAGAAAAACATGAAACCTTGCTTGATGTAATGTCATGTCACCAAGATGACGTGGTAAAAAAATTTGCCTGTTTGACGAAAGTTCGGACAAACGCCCCTCACTAACCGGAGCAACTCACTAGATGGCTCGTGCTTCCGAGAGGGAACAATGCATGTTTGGTGACGAACAAGAGAGCTTCCTCTTACAACCTTCAAATATTTTCTACATTTAACATGCACAAATACAACTGCAATTTGAAAATTTGGAAAATTTCAGGGGTCATTTTACCTTTTAAAGACATTTAATGACCGTAATTCAAATTTGAACTACATCTACATGAAACGGATAATCATAACAGTTTGAAAAATCATATTTGTGTACTTGTGTGCGAGTTAATTCCATGTGCAGTAAATTAGAAGGAATTTTCAAACATATTGGTCTCACGGCATGGACACATGCATGGAGTAGCATGGCATTTTAATTCCAAAAAATTAAAAAATTATCAGAAAAATATGAAACCTTGCTTGATGTAATGTTATGCCATCAAGATGATGTGGTAAAAAAATTGGCATGTTTGACGAAAGTTTGGACATAGCCCCCTCACAAACCGGAGCAACTCACTAGAAGGCTCGTGGTTCCGAGAGGGAAAAATGCGTGTTTGATGACAAACGGGACATAGCTTCCTCTTATGACCTTCAATTTTTTTTCTACATTTAAAGTGCACTAATACAACTGTCATGTGAAAAATTGGAAATTTTCAGGGGTCATCTGACCTTTTAAAGACATTTTAGTGATTTTCTACCCATTTAATGACCGTAATTCAAATTTGAGTACATCTACATGCAATGGCCAACCATAACGGTTTGAAAAATCATATTTGTGTAGTTGTGTCCGAGTTAAAATCATTAGACTATGTGAATATCTGGTGTTCAAAAAAGAAAATGTAAATATCTGGCAAGACAACCGGGCCCCACACGATTGGCACTCTATCTCGTGGCTCGAGGTTTGGTAGGTGAGTGGCGGGGGTCATTAATCAGACACGGTTCTGTATTGGAAACCGTCGGCTATTATGTTCACACGTGGATTTTGTTACGGGAATCATGTGTAATTGAAACTATAGTACTCGTAAATTTCAGCGACCGAGGTGTGAAATGTTCCTGTCTTTCTAGATTCCAGCCGCCAATAAATACTTCTTTGCTCACGTCGTCCCGCCTGCATTCTCATCTACATCCTCCCATCACGCGCCCTCTCTCTCTCTCTCAAATCTCTGTCATGGCGCCGCCGCTCTGCCCGCGCGCCGACAAGGAGTCGGCGCCCGCCCAGGAAGCTCACTCGAATAGCAGCGACGAGGACCCCTACGCGCCGCCGGATGAGGTTGCGCCATACCCCCCAACTTTGGATTGGTTTTGGGGACAGCACAATCTTTGTTTGTGGAAGTCGCTGCCGCCGGCTAAGAAAGCGAAGCAAGTGGCATTCAAGAAGGATATGGCGGAGGCGGCTACCAGGTACCAGGCAGCCTGTGAAGCCCGTGATACTTCCTGGAAAAAGGAGGCGGTGGAGGTTTGGGGGCGGGCGCGTCATCGTCCGGAAGAGGTGTACGAAGACGGGTACTTCGCGAGGAAGGTCAAAGGTGCTAGGCGCCTCATCACTACCTGGAGGTGGGCCGATAAGCTCCAGCTTGCCACCGACGAGGAGCTCCAATGGGCACCCAACGAAATGGCAAGATCGTATGCGCTCGTCCGCCAGCAAGAGGCTGATCGGTATGTCAAGCGCTGCGAGCCGGAGGAGGCGGGGTACTACCTTCGCACTAGGAAGATGCCGCACACATGGGAGCTGCTGGCAAGGAGGAAGCCAGGGATCAGGCGGCCTGTAAAGCCCGTGATGCCGCCTGGAAAAAGGAGGCGGCGGAGCATTGGGGCCGGGCGCATCGTCGTGCGGAGGAGGTGTACAAAGACGGGTACTTCGCGAGGACGGTCAAAAGCGCTGGGCGCCTCATCGCTTCATGGAGGTGGCCGATAAGCTCTAGCGTGCCACCGACGAGGAGCTTCGGTGGGCGCCCAATGAAATGGCAAGATTGTTCGCGCTAGTCCGTCAGCAAGAGGCAGATCGGTACATCAAGCGTTCCGAGGTGGAGGAGGGAGAGTACTGCCTCCACACTAGGAAGACGCCACGCACCAGGGAGCTGCTAGCGAGGGGCTGTCGGAATACTGGCCCCGGGAGGGATTATTAGTTTTATGCATTGTATCTAGTAGTTAAGTATCATCACGTATATGTGATGATATTATATATATATATATTATGAATTTCATTTTCTATCTGTTTTTGTATACTAATTTGAATCTAGTTCTTATCATCCACATATACAGAATGGAAAGCGTATATACACACATTAAAACAAAACATATAAGAACGGAAAACAGAGTACACACATTGAAATAGAGCAATACTATGATTGTTGTGAATACGTAGCTATCCACGTCTTAACGACTCAGCAAAATAAAACGCGTCCACGAGACCATGACCAGCAGCCCTTGCCTACGGTAGTTCTTAGCTCTGCTTGAACTCGTGTAGGAGTTTGTCCAAGCGATCGACACGCTCGCAATACATCTGGAGCGCGATCTCGAGCTCCAAGTTGGCTATTTCATCGGAGATCACCAGCTCGAAGATGCGATGGCCATGTTCCTCTACTGCGCCCAGGTGGACACTTGGGCCAAGGAGGCTCTACTACGCCTAGGTGAACACCTGGGCCAAGGAGGCAGTCGAGCCTACCAACCGGCGCGTTGGCATCGAGCGAGCCGCGGAAGGCGAATGGAGCGACCCATGCGAACGATGCGGCGGTGTCTGATGCAAGTACGACCCGGCTGGCCTCTGGTGCAAGTACGACGTAGAGGGCCTCTGCCCACTCCTGGCGAGGAATGGGGGTACTAATCGGACACGTACCTAGCTCCGACGCCCTATCGACAGCGGGCAAGCGCCGATGGATCTGCTCTTGTTGTGTGGCGGGCCATGCTGCAACGCCCTCGATGCGGCTATATCTCTCACGTGTCGAAGCATGACTTAGAGGCATAACCGCATTGAAAGCAATGTCGCAAGTGAGGTAATCTTCACAACAACCCATGTAATACAATAAGGGAATAAGAGTAACATAGTTGGCTTACACTCGCCACGTCACACAAATACATAAAATAACATTACATTCATTCAAATACACTCAGGGTCCGATTACAGAACCAAAATTGAAGATAAACCCCAAATGCAACATAGTCCCCGATCGCCTCAACTGGGCACCACTACTGATCATCTGGGAAAGACACGTAGTAACGACGAGAGTCTTCATCGAACTCCCACTTGAGCTCAGACGCATCACCTGGAGCGGTATCATCGGTCCCTGCATCTGGTTTTGGAAGTAATATGTGAGTCACGGGGACTTAGCAATCTCACACCCTCGCGATGAAGACTATTTAAGATTATAGGTAAGGGTAAAGGTATGATGTGGAGCTGCAGCAAGCGACTAGCATATATGGTGGCTAAACATACGCAAATGAGAGCGAGAAGAGAAGGCAAAAGCACGGTCGAACAACCATGATCAAAAACTGATCCTAGAACAACCTACGTCAAGCATTACTCCAACATCGTGTTCACTTCCCGGACCCCGCCAAGAAGAGACCATCACGGTTACACACGCGGTTGGTGCATTTTAATTAACTTAAGTTTCATGTTATCTACAACTGGACATTAACAAATTCCCATCTGCCCATAATCGCGGGCACGGCTTTTGAAAGTTTAAATCCCTACAGGGGAGTCCCAACTTAGCCCATCACAAGCTCTAACGGTCAACTAAGGATATTCCTTCTCCCATGACAATCCGATCAGACTCGGCATCCCGGTTACAAGACATCTCGACAATGGTAAAACTAAACTAGCAAAGCCACCCGAATGTGCCGACAAATCCCGATAGGAGCTGGACATATCTCGTTCTCAGGGCACACTGGATTGTCCAAGGTTTCGGTAGGCCAGCCCAGAGTTGCCCCTGGTGGCCACCGGCAGCTGACAGGTTGGACCAACACTCAGTGGAGCACTGGCCCGGGGGTTTAAATAAAGATGACCCTTGAGTCCGTGGAACCCAAGGAAAAAAGAGGCTAGATGGCGAATGGTAAAACCAATGTTGGGCCATGCTGGAGGAGTTTTATTCAAGGCGAAGTGTCAAGGGGTTCCCATTATAACCCAACCGTGTAAGGAACGCAAAATCCGGGAACATAACACCGATATGACGGAAACTAGGGCAGCAAGAGTGGAACAAAACACTAGGCATAAGGCCGAGACTTCCACCCTTTACCAAGTATATAGGTGCATTAATATAAACAAGATAATATGGTGATATCGCAACAATAAACATGTTCCAACAAGGAACGATCTCCAATCTTCACCTGCAACTAGCAACGCTATAAGAGGGGCTGAGCAAAGCGGTAACATAGCCAAACAACGGTTTGCTAGGACATGGTGGGTTAGAGGTTTGATATGGCAATTGGGAAGGCATGATAAGCAAGTGGTAGGTATCGTAGCATAGGCATAGCAAAAGAGCGAGCATCTAGCAAGCAAAGATAGAAGTGATTTCGAGGGTATGGTCATCTTGCCTGCAAACTTCTCAGAGTTGTCTTGATCCTCGTAAGCGTACTCAACGGGCTCCTCGTTCACGTGCTCGTCTCCCGGCTCTACCCAAGCAAGAACATAAAGAAAAAAGGAACACAATCAACCACATGCAATGCTCAAGCAACATGATGCAAACATGGTATGATATGCGGGATGCGATATGTGATGCATGTGCAAGATTTGGAAAAGGAATGGTTGAACCTGGCCTCAACTTGGAAAACCAAGAGTGCCACTGGAAATAGGAGTTGATTTCGGTTAAAATCGATATAAAGATCACCGGAATCGGATGCATGGTTTGGAAATGGCAAGCAAAACAAATATGGCACCGGTCTGCGATAATCAGCACGAGACCATCTAAATGCATCAAGATAAATAAGCTACTGCACTCAAACATATCAACAAAATACATGGCAGGGACCCACTCATGATGCTTGACAAAAGATGAACACTGAGCTACGGCTGATTCACTCATTAACAGGTTCAAACAAGCATGGCAAAAGTGCAAAAGATTACTGGTTTCAGACTTAGTGAAATTAACAGCATGTCAGGAATTTATCATCAGGAAGCAATGTTTAGAGCACGATAACTACATGCTACCGGAACATATCATGGCAAAGCAAGGCATGGGATGAAGATACTCAAAGCATACAAAAAAAGTCCCTTAGTAACCATGATCCAAAAGGGTTTAGAAAATACAATTGCAAGCATGTGAACATAGCAAAAACATAAACAGATTCGGACTTAGTGAAAAATTGGAGCATGGCAAAACAGACATCAAGTAGGCGTGTTTACGAGCTCGATGCACTCACTACGAGGCATTGCATGAAAAACTAAGCATACACCCAGAAAATAGACATGGAATAGAAGCTAGAAATGGCAAGAAAAACAACATAGCATGCACATATCAACAACAACAAGCTCGGCAAAATTGCTAAACATGTTAACAATCTGCTAGGAACATTTTATAGCAAAAGTAGAGCTCGATTGACTCAAGCTAAGGTGCTCCATAATTACAAACAAAGACATGGATGGATAAAGCACAACATTATCTACAAAACATCCTTACTGATCATGCTCAAAAGAGGCACGGATCACTAGGAAACAACATGAACATAAGGCATAAAAATAAAGACAGGGCAAGGACTTAGTGAAATCCTAAGTCCCTGAAATCAGCATCATTGAGTAAGCTACTTTGCATGCTTGTTCTAGTCACCAAAAATATCACAAAAATAAATGGCATACACCTCTGTAAAGATGACATGGCATTCTTCAAAACACATGTAGAGCTCAGGATCATAGCATGCACACATTAATCATGGCAAAAATGACAAAAGTGCATTTGCTGAAATAGATCTGAAACTATCATCACATAGCCCACTTCCAACAGCATTTCGGGCATCAAGATGAGCTCAAATGAA
The DNA here is from genome assembly GCF_003073215.2 of Triticum urartu. Classification (NCBI taxonomy): domain Eukaryota; kingdom Viridiplantae; phylum Streptophyta; class Magnoliopsida; order Poales; family Poaceae; genus Triticum; species Triticum urartu. The sequence continues at coordinate 54,554 of NW_024115921.1, read as the reverse complement.
AATGATTCAATGAGAAGAAATGATATACTTGTCAAGACGAACATTTTGATATGCTACACGAACGAATTGGAGCTACGATAAGGAAGTTATGGCATGTGGAAGAATGCAAAAAGTTAAAGAGCGAGAGGGAAAAGTCAACCGAGGGGGCTAAGGTTTCAGATTGGATCTGGATCGCGTTCACTGTAGCGGATCGGGATCGCCGGAACAGTGGCCGAAGCTGATGGCCGTGTTGGCCGGAGACGACGAAGATCGGCGGCGGAGCTCGTCGGACGGCGAGGAAGAGGGCGGAGATGGAGGCGGCGGCTCCCTGGCGCGGTGACCGGAGCCTCGGGGCGGTGCGGGCACACTTGGCGAGGTGAGACGGAGCGTCGACCGGAGCGGCGTGGTCGCCAGTGATGGTGATGCGGTGGCGCCGGGGCGGCCGGAGATGGAGGAGATGGGCGGCGCGGGCGGCGGGCGCCTCGGCCCGGATCGGCGACGGGGAGGGCCGAAGAAGGGCTCTCGGGCCCGCGGCGGCGAAGTGAGGCGACTGCACCACATGGCGGCCGGTGAGAGGCTGGCGGCGGTGGCAGACGTTGTCCGGCGCGGGCCGGACACGTCCGGTTCACGGAGGAGCGAAAAATTAGGGTTAGGGTAGGGGAAGATCCGAAATTTTTGGGGAGGTCTAGTTTTATAGGTAGAGGGAGCTAGGAAGCTCCAAATGAGGTGCGGTTTGCGGCCACGCGATCGTGATCGAACGCTCTAGGTGTGGAGAGGTTTTTGGTGGGTTTTGGGCTAGTTTGTAAGGGCGTTGGGCTGCAACACACACGAGGCCTTTTCGGTCCCTCGGTTAACCGTTGGAGTATCGAACGAAGTCCAAATGGTTCGAAACTTGACAGGCGGTCTACCGGTTGTTAACCAAGGCCGCATGACAAGTCTCGGTCCAATCCGAAAAAGTTTAACACCCGCACAGGAAAAGAGGTAGAAAGGGACACCGGAGGACATAGGAGCGCCGGAATGCAAAACGGACAACGGGGAAAAAGCTTGGATGCATGAGACGAACACGTATGCAAATGCAATGCACATGATGAGACAATATGAGATGCATGACAAAGACAAAAAACACACGAAGACAAAAACCCGACAACGATCAAGAGTTGGAGTACAAATAAGGTAGGTTACATCCGGGGTGTTACACACGCCTCTCGCTCTGCGGTGCTCCAACGGTCTCGCCATGCGGCGAACCGCCGTCTATCGGCGCGGACGCTCCTAGCTTGCTGTGCGATGTGCCATCGATCATTTTGTGTGGCGAGCTACAGCCTGTCGGTCCTGACATGCCTATCTTGATCCGTGGCGCTGAAGCGCCATGCACCAAGGGTTTGCTCAACCTAGGCGATGACGTGCATCATGACGTCGTCCATCGCTTTGCCGGGGAGCGCCTCGGCCTCGATGGGCAATTGCACCTGCTCGTTTTTCCTCGTCAACGAGGTTGATGGCAGAGGTGGCGATTTTGTGGGTTGGCATGCTTGGAAAAGGTGGATGTGCTACAAGCTACGCTTGTTTCCTCCATGTGTCACGCACCGCCTAGGTTTATGCGCAATATCGCTGGGTGGCGGGAAACCGGTGAGGTAATGGCGGGAAATGGTGGCGTGTTCATAAAATGCCATCAATTAATGGAAACTTAGCATAGAAGGAACATCAAGCTAGCACGAGAAGTAGTTGATAATCATATGATCGTTTATCCTAGTTAATTATGCATGTAATAGTTTACTTTGGTGTGTGGAAATGTATGTGTGTATTAGCCACCTATGTAATTGGATGTTTGTCATGTATTACACACATCTTGTTTATGTGAAACGTTTCTGTTCTTTTGGCTCGACACAAACTGTTTATCAGAATGAAGTGTATGCCCTCCATTGCACACACCTTGATCTGGTTGAACCATTTTTGTTGCATTGCCTAATCAAAAACAGTTCATCCGATTGAACCGCATGTCGTATATCGCACACACCTTGATCCGACTAACCAGTTATTTTGTGTTGCCTAATAACAAACACTTCATCCGAGTGAACCGTATGTTGTATATCCCACACACCTTCATCCGGCTGCCCATTTCTTTTGTTCCTCCTCATCGCAAATAGTTCATTGAACTGAACCATATGCCCTGCATCACACACGCAACTAAAATCTGCACCGTGTTTGATGCATCCGTGATCGCAAACATTTTGCACCTTTTTGATGGTTTTTTCCACCACCATTTGTGATTATTGCATCACACACAGTTTCGTTGAAGGGTCTCTGATCGTAGTGTCACGTTAGCAGCATCCTAAAGTAGTGATTGTAAATTGTGTCAAATTTTGACTATAGATTGAACTAACAAAACGTTCATGCATGTTACCAAAAATTATAACACTGAAACTATGTTTAAATATGGATCCAACGATATAAGTTTTGTTGACATGCACTAACATTTTGTTAGCTAAATCTTTGGTCAATGTTTGGCACAAACTACAAAGGTGGCCTATAAAACAAGGCGGAGGTAGTACTCTATAGTAATGGGCTTATAGCCTGCTTACATGACACTTTTCCTTATATGTCGAGGAGAGAGACATGGGAAAATGGTGGGTGGACTCTTGTACAACACCCTAGCTACTTACTCCTTGGAACATGCAATAAATACTATGATGAAAGAGATAGAGAGAAGTAAAAAAATACTCTTACAGCCAACCTTATAGCTAACTTTGTTATATGAGTGACTGTAAGTGGTGACTATGTATGACATGCCAACATTAGATAGCCTAATGCACTTGGACGGAGGAAGTAGTTTAATGCATGCAAAGTAGGCACAAAAATGCTCATTTACAGCCGTCTGAAATCTCCAAGGGCGCGAGCAAGGCGACGGTTGTGGTAGGCGGGACCGTGATACGGGCTGCTGACAGCCCTTGGATCTGAGATTGAACGGTTGCATGCTAAGTTGTTAACACTTTCCAGAATAACCCTCCAGGTTAGGATATTCTCCCATAGGTCTAGAATCACACCATGCAATTGTTCGATCTCAGATACAAGGGCTCTCGGAAGCCCATATCATGGGAGCATGAAAAGCTTCATATCACATATAATTTTCCAAACGCTTGAGGTGCAAACACGTAGATGCTATACTGTCAGGCCTACAAAGTGGGTCTAGTAGACATGACATCTAATTGGGCCCCCATAGTACTGTGCATGAATCCATTTATCCACCGGGCTAGCCACTACCCTGCCGTTCAACGCCCCACTCAGCATTTTTATAATCAGAAAACCGTGTTTTTTCGCTCCTACTCGTCCCGACCATCCTTTAACATTACGGTAGTTTCCTACTAGTTGTCCATCCTTTCACATTACAGAAGTTCCACTAATCCTAACCCTCCTCCAAAATCCATGGCGTCCCAAATCTCCATGATCGGGGGTGAGTACATGGTTAGAACCATTCCCGGTGATGAGTTCGACATCATTTACACCCATTCTTCCGCGACGGTGAAAGGATGCCTTGCTCGCTTCAAATGCTTGTTTGAAAAGTCGGATGGTGATGAGTGGGTCGCTGGGCTAGATGTTGAGTACACCAGTCCAGGGAAAAGAGAAGAATCTAAAGGAGAAAGAGAAGAAGAAGCCCAACGTGATCCAAGTTTGCGTTCATAACTTGTGCTTCGTCTACCACATATGCCATGTCGACGTTAAGTGCGAGGATTTTATGAACTTCCTCCCAGACGACAGAGTCAAATTCGTTACTATAGACTTTCGTAACGACGAGGAAGTCCTTGGTCGGATAGGCCTCGTTGTAGGCCAGCCCTTCTACCTCCAAAAGAATAGGCTGGTGTCCTCTCGTTGGCGTTCAATGCTTACCCTGGCAGGAGCCATGGTTGATCCTTGTCATGGCAAACTAATAAAACCTGACCACAAGTTTCATCTTGCATGGGAGTGGAATTTAATAGATAAAGATCACATCTAGTATGCTGCAATGGATGCCTACCTTTGTTTCAATATCTACAAGGGTTGGATGAAGAGCGAGACCCTAGTGTACGGTTCAAGCAAAGAAATATCGGCCAAGAGGAAGAGGGACAAGGACGAAGTTGAGGACGTGGAGAAGGAGTCCGAGTAAGGTGGCAGTGTTGTTGCTCATGGTGGTTCTAATGTAGTGTCAACTGGATTAGTTGCTTAGTTTAATTTCACGGTGCTTAGTTTTATTTGAGGGGCGTGTTGTGCCGAGCCCCCAACAGAACTATGTTATGTTCTTTCTTGTTACTTCAACTCTTCAGTACGTACATACTTGTATTTCTTACAGTTCATCTTGTAGTTGGTAGTACTACCACTCGTTTCTTCACACTATATACCGATAATATATATGGCGAACATCAAATAGACATCAGTTGGCTATACTATTAACCACACTCTAAGCATGACACGTACACAAAACACTTAAATGAGATATGTAATTCTAAAGAAACTTAAATGAGAGAAGTTTACCCAAAGCATGAAGGAGTTTAGTAGTCAAAGAATTAAATAGGTATGCCAGTTTCTTTAATAGACTTTAGCACCCCATCTAAGAATGTACTAGCTTTTTTAATAGTACTATATGAATAATTTGGCAACGAGCGCTTTGTATATGTACCACCTTTCTTCTTTAATTTCATCTTGTTAGTTTTGCTCCATGGCTCAATCCATCGATACTACTACTATACAAAAGTACATTTAAAAGGTTAGAGGGCGGGGCAGTCTCGCTTGGTTGGTTTCACGAGAGGCGGGGGCCATTGTGATTTGATGGCTCATTACTGCTGGAAGGCGGGGCCTTTTGATTTGAATGCTTGTGCAAATGTTGTCGATGGACTGAAGAGGAGCAAAGAACCATGCAGTGTAATCAAGTTTTCTACTGGAGTAGGAGTAGTATGACGGAGGAGCGCAAAACACGACAACCCAGTGTGTTGGATTTCAGTTTCCGGCAAAACCCTTGAGGTTCAAACACTAGGGTGTGCACGAAGATCTCTCCCCGCTCTAGCTCGCACACATCATGATCTCACGGCCTAGCTCGACGAGCCCAAAGAATGAGAGGCACAAGAGTTTATACTGGTTTGGGCCACCGATGTGGTGTAATACCCTACTCCAGTGTGGTGTGCTGGATTGCCTCTTGCGCTAAGAATGAACAGTTACAAGGGGAGAACAGCCTCCTGAGCATAGGTGCCTTTGTGCTCAGTGAGCTTGTGTGGTTGAGGATGATCTAGATCCTAGATCCCTTGCCTCCTACTATGGTGGCTAGTCCTATTTATAGTGGCCTCAGTCCTCTTCCCAAATATTGAGCGGGAAGGGATCCCACAACGGCCAAATTTGAAGGGAGACAACTAGTACAAGTTATCCTGATTAAAGGTGGTCTTCGCCTGCCAAAGGCTCTGGTGGAGCGTCATCTTGAGCTCCACGGTGACCTCCGTCCTGCCGTCCTACTAGTCTTGGTCTTGTTGTACTGATATGGAAACCTTTGCCTGATGCCTTGGGACTCCTTGCCTGTGTCCTCTTTAGCATCAAAGAGGAAACGAGGACACTGCGCGCTGGCACCTGCCTGGCTCCAGTCGTCATGGCTTGCATCACAGAAACCTCGCGAGGTGTCCCTTGCCTTGATCTCTCCGCCCCTCGCGAGCCAGCCTGGTGAAGCTGTCCCCGAGGGGGTCTTGTGTTGCCTGCCTCACGAGGATTGGCCCCTCACAAGGCTCTTGAGTGTTTGCTGGTGAAGATGGGCCTTATGGGGCCGCTGGTGGAGCCACGCCGCGGGCCACAGGCAGGCAAGTCTGGGGACCCCCGTTCGTAGAACGACAATAGCCCCCGGGCCCAAGGAGCACCCGGACTTGGTTTCTAGGCGAAGCCAAGGGACAAGTGCGGAGCGCCACGGGCCCCAACAACCTGCAGCCTCGGTTGGCGCGTGGCGACTGATTGGACGTGGGCGTCTCCACTTCCCCACGCTGCCTCGGCAACTGCCAGACTTGACGAGTCCTTGCTGCATGTAGAAAAAGGTCATTATTACCTTAGATCGTGGAGGCCGGCGGTTAGCCTCCCCTTGGCTATAAATGAGAGGAGGGGCGGAGCCCCTATCACCCATCTCTTCCTTCGCTTCTCCCGCTCCTTCTTCTTCCTCGCTTCACCGCCGACAGCGACACCCATGGAGCCTGCGAAGAGGCTCTCGGTCGCAGAGAAGGGGAAGGCTTGCCACGAGGGGCCTGGCTCACTGCCACACAGGAGGGGGCGCGGCCGTGCCTGCAAGCACACCACAACCCCCGTCGCGGCCCGGCCGCGGTGGCGCCTCTTCGCATGGTGGGAGTCGCCCAGTGTAACGCCCTCGATGCGGCTATATCTCCCACGTGTCGAAGCACGACTTAGAGGCATAACCGCATTGAAAGCAATGTCGCAAGTGAGGTAATCTTCACACAACCCATGTAATGCATAAGGGGAAAAGATACATAGTTGGCTTACACTCACCACGTCACACAAATACATGAATAACATTACAATCATCCAATACACTCATGGTCCGACAACGGTACCAAAATAAAAGATCAACCCCAACATGCGACATGGTCCCCGATCGCCCCAACTGGGCACCACTACTGATCATCTGGGAAAGACACATAGTAACGGCGAGAGTCTTCATCGAACTCCCACTTGAGCTCAAGCGCATCATCTGGAATGGTATCATCGGTCCCTACATCTGGTTTTGGAAGTAAACTATGAGTCACGAGGACTCAGCAATCTCACACCCTCGCGATCAAGACTATTTAAGCTTATAGGTAAGGCAAGGTAATATGTGGAGCTGCGGCAAGCGACTAGCATATATGGTGGCTAACCTGTTTGCAAAAGAGAGCGAGAAGAGAAGGCAAAGCACGAACGAAGAACTATGATCAAAAAGTGATCCTATAACAACCTACGTCAAACATTACTCCAACACCGTGTTCACTTCCTGGACTCCGCCGAGAAGAGACCATCACGGTAACACATGCGGTTGATTCATTTTAATTAAGTTAAGTTTCATGTTATCTACAACCGGACATTAACAAATTCCCATCTGCCCATAATCGCGGGCACGGCTTTCGAAAGTTCAAATCCCTGTAGGGGAGTCCCAACTTAGCCCATCACAAGCTCTCACGGTCAACGAAGGATATTCCTTCTCCCAAGACATTCCGATCAGACTCGGCATCTCCGTTTTACAAGACATCCTCGACAATGGTAAAACAAATCCAGCAACACCGCCCGAATGTGCCGACAAATCCCGATAGGAGCTGCACATATCTCGTTCTCAGGGCACTCTCAGATGGACACTACGTACAACTAAAACCAACCCTCAAGTTTCCCCGAGGTGGCGCTGCAAGTGGCTCTGTTTGGACCAACACTCAGAGGAGCACTGGCCCGGGGGGGTTTAAATAAGATGACCCTTGGGCTCTGGAAACCCAAGGGAAAAAGAGGCTAGGTGGCAAATTGTAAAACCAAGGTTGGGCATTGCTGGAGGAGTTTTATTCAAGGCAAACTGTCAAGGGGTTCCCATTATCACCCAACCGCGTAAGGAACGCAAAATCCGGGAACATAACACCGATATGATGGAAACTAGGGCGGCAAGAGTGGAACAAAACACTAGGAAAAAGGGCCGAGCCTTCCACCCTTTACCAAGTATATAGGTGCATTAAGATAACAAGATAATATAGTGATATCCCAACAATAAACAATGTTCCAACAAGGAACGATCTCCAATCTTCACCTGCAACTAGCAACGCTATAAGAGGGGCTGAGCAAAGCGGTAACATAGCCAATAAACGGTTTGCTAGGACATGGTGGGTTAGAGGTTTGACATGGCAATTTGGGAGGCATGATAAGCAAGTGGTAGGCAGCATATCATAGGCATAGCAAAAGAGCGAGCATCTAGCAAGCAAAGATAGAAGTGATTTCGAGGCTATGATCATCTTGCCTACAAAGTTGTCAGAGTTGACTTGATCCTCGTAATCAAACTCAACGGGATCCTCGTTAGCGAGCTTGTCTCCCGGCTCTACCCAAACAATACAAACAAGCAAAAGGAACACAATCAACCACATGCAATGCTCGAACAACATGATGCAAACACAGTACGCTATGCGGGATGCGATATGTGATGCATATGCAAGATTTGACAAGGAATGATTGAACCTGGCCTCAAAATGGAAATCCAAGAGTGCCACTGGAAAGGTGAGGAGATTTCGGTTTAAATCGATATAAAGATCACCGGAATCGGATGCACGGTTTGGAAATGGCAAGCAAAACAAATATGGCACCGGTCTGTGATAAACAGCAAGTAGCCATCTAAATGCATCAAGATAGTTATGCTACAACACTAAAACATGAAAACAAAATACATGGAAGGGATCCACTCATGATTCTTGACAAAAGATGAACACTAATCTACGGCTAATTCATCCATTAACAAGATCAAACAAGCATGGCAAAAGTGCAAATGATAACAACTTTCAGACTGTGAAATTAACACAAGCCTGGGATTTATTATCAGGAAGCATATTTTGGAGCATGAAAACTATATGCTACAGGAACTTAACATGGAAAAGCAAGGCATGGCATGAAGCTACTCAAAGCACTTAACAAAAGTCCCTTAGTGACCTTGAGCCAAAAGGGATCAGAAAATACAATTGCAAGCATGTGAAGATGGCAAAAACATAAACAGGTCTCAGACTTATTGAAAAACTGGAGCATGCAAAACAGTTAACGAGTAGGCATGTTTACGAGCTCGATGCACTCACTATAGAGCATGGCATGACAAACTAAGCATACAACCATAAAGAAGACATGTCATAGAAGCTATACATGGCGAGAACAACAACATAGCATGCACGGATCACTAGCAACATCCTCGGCAAAATCGCTAAACATGTTAACAATCTGCCAGGATTCACTATATAGAAAAAGTAGAGCTCTATTGACTCAAGCTAGGGTGCTCCATAAATGCAAACAAAGACATGGATGGATAGAGAACCATAATATTAACAAATCATCCTTACTGATCATCCTCAAAAGAGGCACGGGTCAATAGGAAACAACATGAACATATGGCATAATGACAAAATCAGGAAAAGGACTTAGTGAAATTCTAAGTCCCTGAAATCAGCATTACCGAATGCACTACTTTGCAAGCTTGTGCTAGTCACCACACACATCATAAAAATACATGGCAAGCACCTTTGTAAAGATGGCATGGCATATAACAAAACACATGTAGAGCTCAGGATCATAGCATGCACACATTAATCATGGCAAAAATGACAAAATGCCATTTGCTGAAACAGATCTGACAAATTACTTACATAGCCCTCTTCCAACAGCATTTCGGGCATCAAGATGAGCTCAAATGAAAATGATGCAATCAGATGAAATGATGTACTCGTCGAGACGAACATCTTGATATGCTACACGCACAAATTAGAGCTACGGATGCAGAGTTATGGCATGATGAACGGAGCTAGAAATTATGCAGATCTCGGGACTTGGTAAAAAAAACACCTGAGCGTAGAATAGTTATATGACGCATGGGCGAGGAAAAAGGACGGGACTGCTAACCCATGGGCTTGGCCCAAAAGGAGAGAAGGTGAGGCAGGCCGGGCGAGCTGGGCCGGTCGAAGAGGCCCATCTGGCTCTCCCCGTGGTCAACGGGCACGGCTCTCCGGTCCCGGTCGAGACGAAGCAGGTGGCGGCCATGGCCGGCGTCGGAGGTGGCCGGGACCGGCGGAAGGCCGCCGGCGGGAACGAGATGGGGTAGATCCGGCTGGGGAGGCGCAGATCCGGTTGGCCGGTGCCGGATCCGGGCACCGGCGAGCCGAACGGAGCTCGGGCAGGGCACTGCGTGGGGAGGCGGCGACGGTGGTGCTTGGCGGTAGCAGCGGCTCGCCGGAGGAAGGCGAGGAGCGGCGCGGCGGCGGGGAGGTGCGTGGCGGCGGAGTCCGGTGCGGGGCGGAGCAAGGAGGCGCGGGGTGCCTGCGGGCGGCTACGGAGATCCGGGCCCGGGCGGGCCAGATCCGGGTCCCGGCGGGCCGCGGGAGGGGGGAGGCATGCGGCGGACGCGTGGCGCTGCGGGATTGGGCACGGGGGCGGAGGTGATGACGTCTCGCCTCCGGATTGGTCCGGGCGACGTGGCGGCGGCGGACATGTCTGGCGGCGCGAGGGGAAGGAGACTAGGGTTTGTACTGCGCAAAAAATCGGGAAGGGCACACCTATTTATAGTTAGAGGAAACTAGGAGAGTCCAAATGAGGTGCGGTTTGCGGCCACGCGATCGTGATCGAACGACCGGGATGATGGAGGGGGGTTTAGGTGGGTTTTGGGGACACTTTGGAAGGGTGTTGGGCTGCAACACACATGAGGCCTCTTCGGTCCCTCGGTTAACCGTTGGAGTATCAAACGAAGTCCAAATGGCACGAAACTTGACAGGCGGTCTACCGGTAGTAAACCAAGGCCACATGACAAGGCTTGGTCCAAACCGGAAATGTTTAATACCCGCACACGAAAAGAGGTAGAAAGGGACACCGGATGACATAGGAGCGCCGGATTGCAAAACGGACAACGGGGAAAATGCTCGGATGCATGAGACGAACATGTATGCAAATGAAATGCACATGATGACATGATATGCAATGCATGAAACGCAAACAATGACAAGGCAACAACAACGAATAATTGGAGGACACCTGGCACATCGGTCTCGGGGCGCTACACCCAGGTCTTGGCAGCCCCATCGATGAAGGGAGGCGTGCCATGGTCGCACGGCCTCCCAGGCCGTGCTTCCACTCGACGGAAGTGTTGCGGGAGTTCATCATGTGGTTAGAGAACCCGGCCGGTACTTGGCTTCAGCTCCCGCGCTTCTTTGCCAGTGAGCTGCCAGCCACGGGTCCAGGTGGTATCTGGCTGCAGGCAGACGGCTGCTGCAGCAAGGCTTCATGGGTCGCGGTCGAGGTCTCCGTTGTAGGCAACACAGTCCTGGCCCACGGCTGGCAGACGTTTGACCGCGCGCACGGCCTGAGTCGGTGGTGCTCCCTGCACTTCAAGTATGATGGCAGCGGCGACCTTCTATGTGAGGGTGTTCGGGGAAGATGGCCGCCGCGTCGGATGTTGCCCTGAGGACAACAACGGCGGTGAGGTGCCCAGCCTTGGCGACGGCCATGACGAGAGTGATGGCGGGCTCGCCCTCGGCACCGGCCATGGCTCGTCCAACTACGGCGATTCTTCTTCCGGCGGCAGCTCCAGCAGCGGAGGCTATGACCAGCCGCCGCGCCCGCTTCAAAGGAGGCAGCGGGTCGTTTCATCGCCGCGCTCCAGTGAAGCACGAGGAGGGGTCTGGCTGAGCCAAAGAGAGCGCCATGGGCCCATCCTTGCGAACTGCCCCGGGAGCACATTCCACTTTTGTTTCATTATTATTTTCCTTCCTACATTAAGAGAGAGACAAGTATGGGGCCTCGCTGCGGCGCGCAACAACTATGATTTCCATGTGGCTGTGCTATTTTTATCGTTGTTGTGTCGTGTTGCAGCATCAACGTTTTATGTAGGCGCGTAGGAATAACTGAGCTTGATGCGCCTGAAGTAGTGTCCGCTTCGCGAGGCACGCATTCCCTACTGCCTGGCGAGGCCTCCTATGCTCGGAAGGCATCTGGGAACAACAAAAATTCGTTAGGAAATTCTTATTCTGCCGAATTCTGGTCGCAGGCGCCACCGGCCATGTCCCAACGCTTCGCATCGCGGTACCCGGGGGCACGGATTGAAAGGGGTATGCCAACTTGCAAGCTCGAGCGAGGGTGCCTTGCGAAGATAAGGAAAATGCTCACGAGGGCACTTGTCCAGCCCCCTCGCGAGGCATGCGAGGGAGAGTACGGGTCAAAAAACGAGGAACCGAGGGCAGAAAAGGAGGCAAAAAGTCAATGGAACCAGGCCAGCAAGGAACACTAGAAAGAAAATTCTCACAAAAGAGTGGCAAGCCAACTGCGGAAAGCAAATGAAAAGCCGCATCCGGCACCTAGTCTAGTCTTCTTGTCTTCTCACAAGTGCGGAGCTAAGTGCTACCACTAGGACGTGGGAGGGAGCCCCCGAGGCCTGAGGGCGGCACTCTTGAGATTCCGAGGCAGGTACAACCCCACTCATTATTAGGTGAGAATGTCACGAGCGGAGATCTTCACAGGCACTGGGCCTTGCTTCATAGGCGCCAGGCATTGCTTCATGGGTAGAACTTCTGAAGGTGCTGGATGTTCCAGGCGTTCTGGGTGGGGATCCCGTCCTGCGTCTCCAGGCGCGCGGTGCCGAACCTAGAGACGTGGGCAACCCGGAACGGGCCCTCCCACATGGGTGAGAGCTTGTGCATCCCTTCCCTAGAGAGCACCCGCCTTAGGACGAGATCACCCACCTCGAGTGTCCGGAAGCGGACGCTGCGGCAGTGGTACCGCCGCAGCGCCTGCTGGTACCTCGCAACTCATGGCGAGGCTTCACGGCGACGTTCCTCCCCCAGCACAAGGTCCATCCCCCACATGGTGTCCTGCTGCATTTCATCAAATGCCAGGACACGCGCGGAGTGATGCCTGACCTCATGTGGGAGAACCGCTTATGCTCTGTAGACGAGGAAGAATGGGGTCTCGCCTGTCGGCCTGGTGGTTGTGGTGCGGATGGACCATAGCACGGACTGGAGCTCGTCGTGCCAGCCCCTGCCTCAGGCCTCGAGCTTCTTCTTGAAGGTCCTAGTCTTGAGACCCCTCAGGACTTCCGCGTTGGCGCGTTCGGCCTGGCCGTTGCTCCAGGGGTGCGCCACAGAGGCGTAGCAGATCTGCGTTCCAAGGTTAGCACAATATGTTTTGAAGAGATTGCTAGTGAACTGTGAGCCGTTGTCGGTGATGATGCAATTAGGGACCCCAAATCGGCTTACAAGGCCCTTGATGAACTTGACTACTGACTTGGCTGGGATGGTGCGGACGGCTTACACTTCCGCCCACTTGGTGAACTTGTCAATGGCGATGTAGAGGTAGCAGTAACCTCCAGGCGCTTGAGGAAATGGGCCCAGGATATCCAGCCCCCAGACCATGAACGTCCATGAGAGCGGGATAGTATGGCGGCCCTGAGCCAACTGGTGGATCTGCTTGGCGTGGAATTGCCATGCCTCGCGGGATTTCACCAGCTCGGCTGCGTCGTTGAGTTTTGTGGGCCAGTAGAACCCACTGCGGAAAGCCTTGCCGACTAGGGTGTGTGACAACGAGTGGTGCCCGCAGTCTCTACCATGTATGTCAGCCAATAGCACATTCCCCTGGCTCGCACACCTTGTTGGAGAAGTTTACGAGGAGCTGCGAGTCTCCCTTAATGGTGAGGCATTTCACCCCCAGGGCCACCGCAGCCTTGAGGACGGCGATGAGGCCCTCATACTCTGCGATGTTGTTGGAGACCTTCTCGCCCCGCTGGAAGCAGAGCTGCATGGTGTAGCAATGTTTGTCCTTAGTGGGCGAGATGAGCACGGCTCCAGCCCCCGCGCCCTGGCGTGCGAACACGCCATCGTAGTACATGACCCAGCCATCCGGCGCTTCACTCCTTGGCAAGAGGGATCGTTTCTCGCCTGCTTCGAGCTCTGGGGTGTCGTTCTATTCTGCCACAAAGTCGGCGAGTGCAGCCCCCTTGATAACCCTGGTTGTGCCGAGCTCCAAGTCAAACGCTTGTAGTTCGATGTTCCATTCGGCGACCCTTCCCGCAGCATTGGTGCTCCTGAGCACTCTCTCCAACGGGTAAGCTAAGGCGACCTTGATGGGGTGACCCTGGAAGTAGTGGTGCAGCTTACGCGAGGCCACCGGGAGCGCGAGCAAGAGCTTTTGAGGCATGGGGTATCATGCTCTCGCATCTCGTAGCACTATGCTGACGAATTACACAGGGTGCTCGACGAGGGCGGGATAGATGATGGGGTTTTTGGCTCCCGTTGGCTGAGGTGTTTCCTGTGGATCCCCAGCTTGATGACTAGCCGGGGCAGCCGCCGTCTCAGGAGCATCGCCTTGGTGTTGTGCTGCCTCATCCGGCTTGGCGGCTCTATTTTGCGGGCCCTTGACCTAGCGCTCCTTTCTGAGGGCCACCAGCGCCGCGCTGGCGGAGTGGGTGTGGCAGATAGGTAGAGTACCAAGGGCTGAAGAGGACGAGGCGCCACCATCACTAGAGGGCTGGTCAAGTATCTCTTGAGGTCTTGGAATGCCAGGTCAGCCTCAGGGGTCCACTCGAACGAACCCTTCTTCTTCATCAGCTTGACGAGCAGCAAGGCACGCTCCCCCAACTTGGAGATGAAGCGCCCCAGCGAAGTCATGCAGCCTGCAAGCTTCTGCATCTCCTTGAGGGTTTGTGGTGGGCTCATGTCTTCGATTGACTTGATCTTCTCCGGGTTGGCCTCGATCCCCCTGTGTGACATGAGGAAGCCTAGCAGCTTGCTGGAAGGGACACCAAACATGCATTTCTCAGGGTTGACCCGCAAATCCACCTGGCGCAGGCTCGCGAAGGTCTCCTCCAGGTCCTGAATCAAAGTTCTCGCCTCCCGAGACTTCACCACAATGTCGTCGACGTAGGCCTCAGAGTTTCTCCCGAGCTGCCGCCCCAAGGCGATGGGCATCAGCCGCTAGAAGGTGGCTCCTACATTGCGCAGTCTGAATGGCATGCAAGTGTAGCAGTATACCCCACACGGGGTCAAGAACGTCGTTTTCTCCACATCTTCCACCGCCATCTTGATCTGGTGGTAGCCTGAGAACGCATCCAGGAAACATAGGAGATCACACTCGGCGGTGGAGTCGACAACCTGGTCGATGCCGGTAGCGGGAATGGGTCTTGACGGCAAGCCTTGTTGAGGTTGGAGAAGTCGACACACATGTGCTCCTTCCCTCCTTTCTTCGGCACGACGACTGGGTTCGACAGCCACTCTGGGTACCGGACCTGGCGAATGACACCTCTGCCTCCAGCTTGAGGGTTTCCTGAATGATGAAAGAATGCTTCTCTATGGACTGTCGCCTCGCCCTCTGCTTCACAGGGCGCACGTTGGGGCATACCCTCAGATGATGATCAATCACTCCTCTCGGGACCCCAACTAGCTGCTTGGGCTCCCAGGCGAACACTTCCTTGTTGGCCCGCGGGAAGTCCACCAGCTCCCTTTCTTGATCTGGACGAGGTCGGCGCCTATAGTAAAGGTGGCGCCTGACGCGCCGTCCTCGTCGACCGGTATCTTCTTCATCTTGGCATGACATTGAGTGAATAGCTTCTTCTTCTTAGTAGGCTCATCCCCCTTGGTCTTGGGTACGGCCTTATCGGTCGGGCAAGCTGCCGCCGTGGCCCTGAAGGCGAGTTTGAGGGCCGCCAAGGCTTCCTTGGTGTCTCCGGCCACGGTGAGGACTCCCTTGCTCCCTGGCATCTTCATTACATTGTAGGAAGGATGAGTAGCTGCCATGAATTGGGCCAACGCAAGGATGGCGTTGGACGGTAAGTTGATGCGGGCGATGTCGAAGTCGATTAGCTCGGTATGGTAGTTGTCGCATGTGCCGAAGGTCACGGGGAGACGGTCTGCCTCGGGGGGTTGGAGGAGCCGCCACCGACTTCGGAGAAGGGCTTGCTGGGGCGGAGCCGCTCAAGCGGTACGTGAAGGTGGCTAAAAGCCTCCACGGAGAGCACGTTGAGGCCGGCGCCGCCGTCGATGAGGGTCTTGGTAACGGCTACGCTGCAGATTGTGGGCGTGTAAAGCATCAGGAGCAGGCCTGAACTGACAGTGGTGACTGGGTGATCCCCCGAGTCGAAGGTCAGGTCGGCCCTGGGCGCCGCCCAACCCGAGGGAGCCCCCTACAGCGCGGAGGCGGCGCCGTTCCGGCGAAAGAACGGCTTGGTGTGTCGGTCCAAGGGCGGCGCCTGCGAGCCGCCAAGGAGAGCGCGACAACGGGGGGTGCTTCTCCCCTGAAGCGCGCGATGAAGAGTTCGCGTAGCTCCCCAAAAGGCCACAGAAGATCCCGGCAGATGGTTGAGCCAGGCGCGCGGCACGCCGGCGAGGGCCATTGGGAGCCAGTTGGCCATGACCTTATCGTCACCCCCGGCCTCCAGAACGACCTCCTCGTATGCCAGCAAGAAGGCCGCCGAATGCGCCGCACCATCATAACGGGGCGGCATCTCCGGCATGAACTTGTGCGTCCACCGCACCCGCCGCAAGGCGGGGGTGCAGGCCCGGAGCCCCACGGCGCTGCGAAGGGTGCCCGTCGATCCAGTCGGAGAAGCAACGTCGTCCATGAGAGTCGGTCAGAGAGGCGAGGCCGTCGGGGGGTGAAGCTTCGGCGTACCCCTACTTGGTGTGCCAAATGTTGGATTTCGGGTTCCGGCAAAACCATTGAGGTTCGAACACTGGGGTGCGCATGAAGATCTCTCCCCCCTCTACTTCGCACACATCATGATCTCACGGCCTAGCTCGACGAACCCATAGAACGAGAGACACAAGAGTTTATACTGGTTCGGTCCACCGATGTGGTGTAATACCCTAATCCAGTGTGGTGTGGTGAATTGCCTCTTGGGCTGAGGATGAACAGTTACAAGGGGAGAATAGCCTCCTGAGGAGATGTGTCCTGGTGCTCGTTGAGCTTGTGTGGTTGAGGATGATCTGGATCCTAGTCCCTTGCCTCCTACTGTGGTGGCTAGTCCTATTTATAGTGGCCTCGCTCCTCTTCCCAAATATTGAGCGGGAAGGGATCCCACAATAGCCAAATTCGAAGGGAGATAACTAGTAGAAGTTATCCTGACTAAAGGTGGTCTTCGCCTGCCAAAGGCTCTGGTGGTGACGCCATCTTGGGCTCAACGGTGATCTCTGTCCTGCCATCCTGCTGGTATTGGTCTTGTTGCACCGATATGGAAACATTTTTCCTGATGCCTAGGGACTCCTCGCCTGCGCTTGCCTCTTTAGCACCAAAGAGGAAACGAGGACACTGCACACGCTAGCGCCCGTCTGGCGCCTGCCTGGTGTCGGCGTTCTGGGAACAGGGGTACCCAGACTTGCCTGCCTATGGACCACGGCGTGGCTATGCAGGCAGGTCTGTACGGCCCATCGTCATCAACATGGCATTCAAGACCCTCGCGAGGGGCCAAGCCTCGCGAGGAGGACGACACAAGACCTCCTCAGGAGCGGCCTCACCGGGCTGCCTCACGAGGAGCGGAGATATGAAGGAGGGGCGAACCTCGCGAGGCTCACATGACATGAGCCATGACAATCGACACCAGGCGGGCGCCAGGCGGGCGCCAGCGCACACAACGTCCTTGTTTCCTCTTTGATGCCAAGGGGGCAAGCGTAGGCGCGGAGCACCAAGGCATCAGGCAAAGGTTTCCATATCGATGCAAGGAGACCAAGGCCAGAAGGACGGCAGGACGGGGGTCACCATGGAGCCCAGGACGGCGTTACCACCAGAACCTTTGGCAGGTGAAGACCACCTTTTGTCAGGATAGCTTGTACTAGCCGTCCCCTTTCAAATTGGCCGCCATTGTTGGCTGCCTTCCCGCTCGATATTTGGGGAGAGGACCAGGGCCTATATAAGTAGAACTAGCCACCACCGTAGGAGAAGGAGAGGCATCTCACCCTGACCCTTAGCCACACCAAGCACAAGAACACCTCAACCTCAGGAGGCTGTTCTTCCCCTTGTACTAGTCTTCATCAGCCCAAGAGGCAATCCAACACCACCACACTGGAGTAGGGTATTACACCACAGCGGTGGCCCGAACCAGTATAAACCTTGTGTCTTTGTGTTGCGAGTGCGTCGAGTTCGTCCGTGAGACCTTAGCGAGCTAGGGCGTAGATCGGTAGGAGGGAAAGAACTTCGTGCGCACTCTAGAGTTCGAACCTCAAGGGTCTGCCGGAACCCGTGATCCGACATTTGGCGCGCCAGGTAGGGGTGCGCCGTAGCTTCCCTTCCGTCGGTCGGCGCTCCGTCGCTCCGTCGTTCTGTCATCTCCATGGAAGATGCTCGCCGCGCTCGAGCTGAACGTCGGGCTGCCCTCACTGCCCATGTTGCTCAGACGGCTCCCGTCAGCGAGCCACCTCGTCGTTCCCCGTCGCCTGCCGCGAACGCTGCCACCGCCCCGGCGGGGAACGAGCAGCAAGCGTCCTCGCTGCACCCATCGGTGCGGCAGGACGACCGCACCGCCACCCCATCGCTGACCCCGGCCGGTTCCTCATCCCACGCACGTCGTGCTCCCATGGATGTGCAGGCCACGCTCCTCATGGCGAATGAGCTCATGCGCTATTGCCCGATCAACAACCTCTACGAGGATTGGCTCGACCGCGTCGCTGAGCTCGTCCACGCCGCAGGGGGCTCCCCGGCGCCATCCGCCTCTCTGCCACGCCCTCCTCCAGCCACAGGCGATGTGGCTCGTGGAGCACCTCCACCACCTCTGCCCCAAGACGGTGCCGTGGCGCCAAGGCGCATGGCCCACGGTGTTATCCACCATGCCCGGTGCGTGCGCGCGAAGAGAGAAGTTGCCAAGAGATTCCGCAACCGCGAGAAGCTGCACCTGCGCTCCCCGCACCGCCTCGCCAAGCCCGCGCCGGTGGTGCGCGGGCCTCATCAAGTCCAAGCTCCGCCTCCGAGATGGGCCCCGGCAACCATGGCCGGCTACCGCACCTTCACCCCCGAGCTGCGTAGCGTCGCCTTGCCGGGAAAGTTCAAGCCGAATCTGCCTCCTCGCTATGACGGCACCCCTGATCCCGCGGAGTTCCTGTAGCTCTACGAGCTGAGCATCAAAGCGGCCAACGGCGATGAGAAAGTCATGGAGAACTGGTTTCCTATGGCTCTCAAGGATGGTGCCTGCTCCTGGCTCTTGAACCTGCCACACGGCTCGATCTCCTCCTGGGACGAGATGCGCGACCGCTTTGTCGCCAACTTCCAGGGCCCTCGCGACCGCCCGCCGGCCACGGGTGACCTACGCCACATCAAGCAACAACCGGGAGAGACCCTCCAGAAGTACATCTAGCGCTTCAACAACACTCGCCTCAAGATCCCCAAGGTTACATACGAGGCCATCATCTCCGCGTTCTATGATGGCGTCCGCGACATCAAGTTGAAAGAGGAGCTCACTATTCACGAGGACTTGAGCACATCTTAGGAGCTGTTCAACCTGGCGAACAAGTGCGCAAGGGCTGAGGAGGGGCGCCTTTCCCTCCTCGAGCTGCCAGCTGCGGGCATAGAGGAGAAGAAGGCCAAAGCCAAGGACATGAAGCGCAAAGAAGCAGCTGTGCTCGCAGCGGAGCCGGACACCAAGCGAGGCAGAGACCAGCCCGAGTTGTCCAATAAGAGCCGACCATTCTGCGCCTTCCACAACCTGAAAACCCACAACACTAGTGACTGTCAAGAACTCAGAGCCATTCGCGAAGGACGCTTCGGTCGACGCACCAAGCGCAGCGACTGGGGCTACAGCCGAGGAGGAGGCCGTGGAGGCGGATGATGGGACGACCGTGGTCCGTGCCAGGATTGGCATGACAGGCGTCGCGAGGACCGCTGGCAGGATCATCCTCGCGAGGGCGCCTGGAGGGACCAGCCTCGTGAGGATCGCCCTCAGGGCAACGCCGGTCTTCCCCCGCTGCTGCCACCGCCAAGAAGGAATGATGACCACCATCAAGACGAGGGGGCTGGGGGCTTCTAGGAGCCGCGCGCAATCGCCGGCATCTTGGGCGGCGCGCAGGCCCCAGTCTCGCGTGTAGCTTCAAACAGTTCGCTCGTGAGGTGAATGCAGTCCTCCCCAAGCTCGAGGCCACGCGCCGGCTCAGGTGGTCCCAGTGCGCCATCACCGTCAGCTCGGCAGATCAGCTCAAATGCGTAGCCACCGCTGGCGCCCTCCTGATGCTTTCTTCACCAGTCATCAGCAACGTGTAAGTAACCAAGACCCTCATCGACGGCGGCGCAGGGCTCAATGTCCTGTCCGTTCACACGTTCGACAACCTCCAAGTGCCATATGAGCAGCTTCAGCCTACCAAGCCTTTCTCGGGAGTGACCGACGGTTCCACCACACCGATAGGGTAGGTCCGCCTCCCTGTGACCTTTAGGGAATGCAAGAACTACCGCACCGAGCTCATTGACTTCGACGCCGCATACATCCATCTACCATACAACGCCATGCTCGGATATCCAGCCCTGGCCAAGTTCATGGCGGTGACACACCATGGTTATAATGTCCTCAAGATGCCAGGGAGCGGCGGAATCGTCACGGTCCCGTGCGAAGAGACGGATGCGGTGTGCTCCCTCGAACGCGCCTTTCAAGCTACCGCGATCGACGACCCCGCCATCAAGAGTGAGGATCATCCCGAGATCATTCCCAAGAAGAAGGAGCTGCTGCGCCGTGACGGACCCCAGGAGGGTGCCGTCGCGGCTGCAACCTCGTCAGGATCAGCGCTCGCTCTAGGGGCGCCTCCCTCCGTTGCATAGGAAGGCGCACCCAGCGCCCTCCTCGGGCAGGGCTCAGGGGTTCTCTTCTAGAGGGCCTCAGACCTTGCCAACATCGCGAGGAAGGCGCTCGGGCACCACTTGGATGCGTGCTTCGTGGCATGTTTCCCTCAGGAGAACACAGGGCAAGGACCGCCCACCGCTTAGGAGTTCATCACCAAGATCACTCGGGAACTATAAGACGCAAGGGCCGTGTGGGGCGACCGCCGCTCACGAGGCGCAGCTCCCCATCTAGGTGAGGATGTCGGGCTGCGCATATGCGTCGACGTACCAGGGCTCAACAGGTCCGCATCTCAGGAGCTTTTCTGGCCTTCGCGTGTGGGCCGTTGCGAGGGTCCACCACACAGCTACGTTCACATGCCCTTCGGCTTGCCGAGCATGTCGTCAGCCTATAAGCGCAACCTGTAGCGTATCCTGGCGTCTCAAGAGGCCAGGCACCACGCCGTCGTGGCAGAGATGGAGATGGTCCTCAGGGAACCACCTGAGCCCCCAGAGCCTCCCGAGGCTCAGGGACCCGGTGGCTCGTGAGGAACAACCCCTTCGCCGTGTGCCTTCCGCTGCACTAACTCTCCTTCGTCAACAGAACCAGGTGATATTTTCCAATTACATTTAGCTGGGAGCGCCCCTCAGGCTACATTATTCCTAGGCCGCGTAGGTTCGTCCCTGCGGCATGTATCTCTTTTGCCTATGCTTTTAGTTTACCCTATTGGGGGCGCCCCTCGGGTTGCACCATCCCCCAACAGCT
Source organism: Triticum urartu (assembly GCF_003073215.2). Lineage (NCBI taxonomy): Eukaryota > Viridiplantae > Streptophyta > Magnoliopsida > Poales > Poaceae > Triticum > Triticum urartu. Next base: position 33,343 of record NW_024115921.1, on the reverse strand, counting down.
CGGGCCTAACCCGTGGCATGTATCTTTATGCATTTACCCAAGCTGATTTGCCTTCCATGCTCGATCTGCCCTATTACCACTTGCCACGGGTCCGCCACTCTACCATGCAATTCGCTTGCGCGTTAACAGGGGGGTTCCCGAGCATCGCGACTTAGGATCTCTCACTAGCTCTCCAGCCCTCACCCCCTGGCCTTGACCACGGCATCGCGACCTGGCATACCAGCGGCGTCTGAGCTCGCTCGCGAGCCGGGACCTGAGGATGTAGAGCGCTTGCACCTAACCATCTCACAGGAACGCATAACTATCAAGGATTCAAGACCAGGCACAACCCACCTAGAGGTAGGGCCTCGTGAGTGTCGCGCTGGCTCATGAGTGCCCAGATACACCTCGCAGCCCTGCCGTGCAAGCCACGTGTCAGGGAGGGGCTGTACACGCCCCGAGGCTCCTCCCGGAGGGGCCCCCCTCCCATGCACAAGTGGAAGCACCATGCTCCGCGCTGGCTGTCGACACTACCGAGGAGCGGCTATGCTCGTGCACAAGCGGAAGCAATATGCTCTGCGCTGGTGATAAACAACTGAGGGTGACTCCACGGTCGTACCAACCTCAGGGAGCCCCAGAGCTCAGCGTCCGGCCTCACCGCAATGCCTCCCCTTGGGAGAGCCGCACGGGGGGGATGGACACGAGGGCTGCGCTCGAGTCACGACCAAGCGTACGCCACCCAACTAGGCCTCCTGGGCCAGGGGGTTGTGCTTAGGCCATGCCCAAGCGCAAGCCGCTCAAACAGGTCTCCTAGACCTGGTCGTCGCATGCCCCTCCCGAGGCCTCGGCGAGGGCAGGTATGGAAATTGTTTGCGTGTCAAGGGGGACTCCTGAGCATCGCGACTCAGGAGCCTAACTGATCATGTAGCCCCTCACCCCTTGGTTCGTCCTGGTCTCTGGTCGGCCCAATGGCAGTTGAGGTATGCGCGGGGCCGGGCTCTGCTGACGTAGAACATTAATCTATCCTCGCGAACTCTTCCTGTAAGCTGTTTGCGCGTCAAGGGGGACTCCTGAGCATCGCGACTCAGGAGCCTAACTGGTCACGTAGCCCCTCACTCCTTGGTCCGTCCTGGTCTCCGGTCGGCCCAACGGTGGTTGAGGTATGCGCGGGGCCGGGCTCTGCCGATGCAGAACACAAAGCGGATAGGAAGAAAATTGCAAAATCTCGAAGCAAATATTACAAAGCATATTGTCCTCGCAATACCAAATGAAAGTTTAACGCCTCCACGAGGCCTAATGCATATTACAAGAACAAAACGGGAGAGTAGTCGCAGGTCACCCCTGGACACCGCCATCGCCTGCAGAAGGATCCTCGGGTAACGTTGCCTGCACCTGCACCACCAGCCGCAGGATCGGCGGCATCGCCAGACAAGGGTGCGGAGGCAAAGCCGTGGAACCTCTTCAGCAGGGCTTCCACCTGACCATGCACGGCTGCGGCGGCGGCTGCGCAGTGATCATCAGCCACAGGCTCCAGCAGCTCGTCAAGACAAGCGCTGGGGGCGCGAAGGTGCAGATGGTTGAAGACACGAGTCAATGCAGCTGAAGACAGGACGCGAGCTTCTGCCTCTGCCATAGGACTGATGCCATCCACGACTTCCTCGACCGCTTTCACCAAGAAAGGAAGCAGCAGGGCGGGGCCATCCTCATCGGTGGTCAGCGGCCTCTCCAAACCGTGCTCATAGAGCGTCTTTAGTACCATGCGAGACCTCTCCTCGAGGTCGGGAAAGGCCACATGGTCTTCGGCCAGAACCCGTGCCTTGGCATCAAGATCGGCCTCCCTCGCCTTCACCTCCCGATCCAGCTCATCCAGCCGGCTGCGTTTGGTGGCCCGCGTCTTCCCCAACTCCCCCAGCTCAGCATCATGGTTCTTGGCGGCGTCCTCCCGGGCCTTCATCTTCTCCTCCTGCACCTGGAGGCCTCGTGCTTCTTCGGTGTGCCTGTCGCGCAGGCTCTTCAGCTCGTCCTCCAGCTCTCTGCAGTGGTCGCGGGCGGCCTTAGCGTCCTTCAGTGTCGCCTCACGGTCGGCTGCAGCATTGGCAGCGCTCTACTTCTCCTTCTCAAAACACGCCACGGCCTGGCTCAGTGTCGCGTGAATTGCCGCACCAGAGTGAAGCCAGCCAGAGGACAGCTCCAGGCGCCCGGCCACTAGGCGTGGGTCCTCGCTCAGGAGATCTGCCTGCAACTGGGTCATCTCCGAAAGAGCACGCTCAAGGACAGCAGCAGAGGGAGAAGAACCTGGGAATGGAGGCGCGACAGAAGGAGGAGGCGACGCCATCACCAAGTCCTGGGAGACTGCGGGTTCCGGAGCAGTACGACTTCCTCAGCCGGACCAGACGCCGGCACCTCCGGGGCCGGCGGGGCCATGTGGGTTGACTCCTCCCGGTGATGCCCCTCTTGGCCTCGCAAAGACGACCGGGCTGGGGAGGCACGAGTGCTCGCGTCTCCTTTCTCGGCAGAAGGGGGCGGCCGCCGTATCCCCCTTCCTCATCTTCGCTGAAGACTCCAACCTGATCGACCAGGCGAATGTCAGAAAACAACAGGAACAAGATGAAGCTCGAAGCACTTACTGATCCACTACGAGATAGTCCACCCTCCGCTTGGTGAACTTGAAGCCTGAAAGCGTCGGGGCCTGAGAAGTGGGTGCACGGGCTCCGGCGGCAGAAGGCACTATGGCAGAAGGGCCGGAGCCGGCTCCAAGGGGTACCACGTTGGAGGCAGCATCGTGGGAGACCATCGACGATCTGCCCCTCATTGGGATAAGGGGCAGCTCCCTCACCTCCTGGCGGGCGACGACCTTGGCATCGTCTGGTAGGGCGCGGAGGATGTCGGACTTGCTCAAGTGGGAATTCTCCCCCGTTCCCTCAGGGATCTCCTCTGAGCCCTCCTCCTCGCGGGACTCGTCAGTAGACACCTCCACCGGCTTCGGCGTTGCGGAGGCCCCAGCGAGCACCGGTGCCACCAGCCCACACGCATCAAAGGTCAGCCAAGAAGCAACGAATTGCTTCCAGTCCTTGCGATGGAACAAGGGAAGAAAGGCGCTCGGTGGGTACTCTTGGTTGTCCCCAACCAAGAGGCGCAGAACCGCAGTCAGCTCGTCATCAGGCAAGACCATCGGGCTCAGGCGAATCTTGTCTGCTTCATCTCAAAGCTTCCACAAGGGGCGCGTGCGCTCCTGGAGTGGAGCAACGTGCAGCGTCAAGAATTCCCTCAGGAGCATAACCCCAGTCACCTTGGCCGCCTTCGCATTGCCTGGCTTCAAATCAGTTTGCATCTGCTCCAGCACTGGCAACGCCCGCTTATCAGTAAGCTCCGCACGGGGCCACCCCTTGTCAGACTGGGCGCCTCCGTCGGCAGTGCCAGGCGCAGGTGGGCGCACTTAGCGTCTATCATGACCCATTTGGCCCGAATGTTGTCGGCTCTCTTCCCGGTGCTCGAGATTGAGTTGGCCTTGCCGGATCCGACGAAGTTGGCGCACCCGGAGACATGTCCATCGCTGACGCGAAGGAAGAAGAAGTGGCATAGAAGCGCCACGGACGGCATTACGCCCAGGTACGCCTTGCAATAGTAGGTGAAGATGGACAGGAGAAGGATAGAGTTGGGATGGAGGTGCAACGCCTGCAACCCATAGTGGTCGAGGACCTCTTAAAAGAAATCAGAGAAGGGGGGAACCAACCCGTCGGTGATGCTTCTCGAGAAGAAAGGGAAGAAGGTGCTTCCCTCAGGCTCCGACACGTCGGAGGCAAGCCGAAGCTCTGTCTTCCCCCTCTTGTTGCTCGCCCCCGCCGTCAGCAAGCGCGTGGCGGCAAGGTTCTTCTCCGTGACGTTGGGCGCATCGAGGGCTGGCTCGAACCAGGCCGGCACCGAGGAGGACTTAACCTTGCGCGGCGCCATTGGTCGCCGATGCGGAGCAAAGTTGAAGCGGATCTGGAAGTTCCAGCAGCAAGAAGCGAGAAAGGGGATCTGGAGCAAGGCAAGGAAGAAGCAATGAAGACAAGTGATGTCCACACTAGCCTTTTTGACAAGTCGGGCAGTTGCCAAGGCGGCGTGGGGAAGCGGGCACGCCCACGACCAATCAACTGCCATGCGTCAACCGATGCCGCAGTCTTTTGGGGCCCGCGGCGCTCCGCACTTGATCCTTTGGCTTCGCCTCAAAGCCAAGCCCGAGCGCGCCTTGGACCCGGGGACTACTGTCGGTGTTTTGGGAATGGGGGTCTCCAGACTTGCCTGCCTGCGGCCCATGGTGTGGCTGTGCTGGCAGGTCTGTACGGCCCATCGTCATCAACAAGGCATTCAAGACTCTCGCGAGGGGCCAAGCCCCACGAGGCGGATGACACAAGACCTCCTCAGGAGCGGCCTCACTGGGCTCCCTCACGAGGAGCAGAGATATCAAGGCGGGGCGAACCTCGCGAGGCTCACATGACATGAGCCATGACGATCGACACCAGGAGGGCGCCAGCGCGCGCAACGTCCTTGTTTCCTCTTTGATTCCAAGGGAGAAAGCACATGCGTGGAGCACCGAGGCATCAGGCAAATGTTTCCATATTGATGCAATGAGACCAAGGCTAGAAGGACGGCAGGACGGGGGTCACTATGGAGCCCAGGACGGCGTCACCACCAGAACCTTTGGCAGGCGAAGACCACCTTTTGTCAGGATAGCTTGTACTAGTTGTCCCCTTTCAAATTGGCCGCCATTGTTTGCTCCCTTCCCGCTTGATATTTGGGGAAAGGACCAGGGCCTATATAAGTAGAACTAGCCACCACCGTAGGAGAAGGACAGACATCTCACCCTGACCCTTAGCCACACCAAGCACAAGAACACCTCAACCTCAGGAGTTTTTCTTCCCCTTGTACTGTTCTTCATCAGCCCAAGAGGCAATCCAACACCACCACACTGGAGTAGGGTATTACACCACAGCGGTGGCCCAAACCAGTATAAACCTTGGGTCTTTGTGTTGCAAGTGCGTCGAGTTTGTCCGCGAGACCTTAGCGATCTAGGGTGTAGATCGGTAGGAGGGAAAGAACTTCGCGCGCACCCCAGAGTTCGAACCTCAAGGGTCTGCCGGAACCCGTGATCCGACACCTGGCTCCAGTCGTCGTGGCTTGCATCACAGAAACCTCGCGAGGTCTCCCTTGCCTTGATCTCTCCGCCCCTCGCGAGCCAGCATGGTGAAGCTGCCCCGAGGGGGTCTTGTGTCATTCGCCTCGTGAGGCTTGGCCCCTCGTGAGGGTCTTGAGTGTTTGCTAGTGAAGATGGGTCGTACGGGGCCGCTAGTGAAGCCATGCCGCGGGCCGCAGGAAGGCAAGTCAGGGGACCCCCGTTCCCACAATGATGACATAGTGCGATATGGCGATAAAATGATCTAATTTGCTAGTCATCGATCCCATGGCGCCGCTCATCGTTAGCGTTATTCTATTCGTTCCTTGCAGAGAACATGACACATGCGGCAAAACACCCAAAGCAAAAGAAGAAACACAGTAGGAAAAGAAGAAGGAAGATTACCCCCCCCCCAAAAGAAGGAAGACGCTGACACAAGTCTGGGGCGTTGCTCTCTACTTCATGAAGAGTTGACCGCTGAGTCCTAACTGCATCTTCACCGCCTCCACAACCTTCTTCTCCTCGCTTGTCTCCTCCACCATCTTCTTCATTTTGTCCATGATGCGGGATTTCTTGACGCGTGCGTTCATCGTCTCCTCCATGGCTGCATTACGTACCTTGACAGCAGCCAGGTACTAGATGCGGAGCTTTGCCAACTCTTCCTTCTGTTCCATCACGAGGGCCTGCAGCATCTTCACTGAGGAACTACTCTTCTAATGTAGCTTCTTCCAGCCGGCGTTCTCCTCCTTTAGCACGACGAGCTTGTGGCGGAGCTTCGCCTTGTCCTCCTGAAGTTGCAGGATTTTGCCAGTCGCCTTTTTACCCGAGGCAATGCTCTCCTTCAGTAGCATCACCAAGCCGGTGGTCAACTCCTCCTGCTTATTGAACTCCGCGGGCATGTCATCGAGGCTCACCCTTAGTAGCTCTATGAAACTATCGATGAACTCCTTCTGCTTATTGAGCTGATCGGGCATGTCGTCGAGGGATAACGACTCCAGCAACGCCAGCTCGGAATGTTTGCCTCCGTAGGTAGGGTGCTCCTGGGAGCCCTCGCCTACCCCTGAGAGATCTTTTGAGCCCACCACGAGGCGGCGATCCCTCTTTTTTTCCGCAGCCTTGGTCACGCTCCCTTTTTACTTGTAGATCTCGACCTAGTGCTCTCCACACCGGCCATGGCAACGAAGGACGACCAAGAAAGACTTGTCAGGAGGAAAGGTAGAGTAATTTTCGGCTAGGTGATTCCCCTTTTGATAACCTAGTAGTACTAGTACTAAAACCTGCATAGTGGGAACAAGTTCAGGTTTGATAGGTGTGAACAGGTTTGCACTTTATTATAGCATGGTAGTGGTACTACCACTCCCTCCTTTCTAGTTTATAGGGATCAAATATGACATATCATCAACCAAGGCATTTTGCGAGTGGAGGAATGTGTCTCGTACTTTACAAAACTACCCAAATTAAACTCATGCATTAATTTGGATTAATTGCAGTGCATGCATGCTTGGCCACTAGATGAGTGGAAACATTACATGCATTGGTGTGTTCCTTTTTAATTCTTGCATGAAAAGATTTAATCCGCCTCCGAAGCTAAAAATGAGATGGAGATGAGGCCTTTAAGTGGAAAAAACAAAAAGTTGAAATAAGCCCTATATACCAAAAGGAGGGAGTAGTACTTTGGAATGTGATGGGAACAAACTAAAGATTTATTGATGGTTTTGGTTTCGAAGTGCGAACTGGCTCCTGATGAATTTCCTTGAACAAAAATTTCAAGTACTGCTCAAATGCGGTTGCACATGTTAGTGATGTACCTAGTCGTACATGTCAGACCAAGCTGATGCATTTCCCTTCGGTGAGATGCGGGTCCGACCGGCCATCTGCTGGTGCGACCGACCATCAAGTATTACACGATGGAGACTTGTGGGTATCGGGTGATTGTCAGGACCAAGCATTCAAAAACTCATGATAAATCAATTACCATCTTTTAACAAATGACCAAGTATTTTCACACAAATACAATACATATAGATGGACTGATTGTCACGTTGCAAACCGCCATGGTGTTGCAAGTTCACTGAATCAGCAACCGAGTAGGTCACTACATCACTGGTGGGGAAGGAGGGCAGCTCACCTCGCCTACGATGCATGCCCAACGGTGCCGCCGCAGCTGGTCCCGCGATTTGTCTTCTCCGACCACCCATTTGAACAGTTGCACCGGTTGCTCATGCCATTCTGAAGGCATGCACTTTCTTTCCTCCGCAGTCGACTCTGTGAATATGATCTCTGCCATTAGCCCCAGCTCTAAATTAACACGACACTGCCAGTTGATGACATCCCTCAGCATCTCTCACCTAAAATCGACTTGCGCCTCCTCCTTGTGCTTCGCTAGGCGCAACTCCGTCGAACTTGTCTCCAATCGACGTGACGCTTCCTCCGACGCCATGGCATGTGCTCCGACGCCACCGATCTCTAATTTTAGAGCAATGGATCCCCTATAAAACACATGTGGGTTTTCCTCAAAGGCGGCAGTGTAGCGGGGCATAGCGAGAGGGTAGCCCGTGGGATCCTGGGATCAAAGGGATTATACATGGCAGGATCCGGTGGGTGAGGCAGGGTGGCGAGCGTAGGCGCTGGGAGTGCCCTACGAGGCTAGGATAAAGATAGTACTACTCCACTCCATCCGTATTTAAATACAAAGGCTAGGAAAAAATTGATCATGCTGCCTGCGTCCTGGTTTATTGGCCCCCTTTTTATTTTGTGCCAATTTTTACCAAAAACTTATTTAAGAAGATGTTAATGCATGTCACCAGAAATTATATCATTGGAATCACACTCGAACATAGTTTTTTATGAGATTACTTTTTATGATATGCATAAATGTTGTCTTACTTAAAATTATGGTCAAAAATTGGCAAAAAATACGAAGGAGACCAATGAAAGTAGCAACCCATAATTTAACTACTCGCATGCACGTAGTGGAGTAGTAATGTCATTCTCAACTACTTCCTCCCTAATGTCCACTCAATTTGCATGTGTTGTATTAATTGACCATCAATGAAGTGAACGACTTTACACGCATCAAATTATTACATGGGGTGGATCTTCGTACAGAAATGCGTCCCACTATGTACCCGCGCGTGTGTGCGAGTGAACGAGTGCGTGCGTGCACATCTTCACTTTGTACACATACTGCCAGTGTGAGTGAGAGAGGACAAGTACATTCTTCTAGAACAAACAACCCGTCACTATGATCAATCCACACAAGGTGGTCGCGACAATGCCTCCACATGTGCCACATGGCTTCAAGCATGCCCCCACATCATTTTAATCATAATATATTAATTTAAAAAGGGAGAGACACTGTGTAGCATGCTATTGGAATTCTAATTTACGTATTTTGCACTTACTGAAAGTACTAGTAAGGTACATGTGCATTGCACGCATGAGATTTGGCAACCAAATTATGAATAAATACCACACTACAACATGTAAGATTTGAGTCATATATGCATGATGTAGACATTCATTTAATTCTTATAGTTCATCTCATTAAAAATCAATTAGTTTTTACAAAAAAGTTAAGCTATTTTATGATTCATGGAATTGTGCGTTGTAAAGCATAAAGTAAAAACAAATAATGGCAATTCAACTAGAAAAAAAATTTGGGCAATTATGATACGGAAGATTCTAGAACAAAGGAGAAGTACTTGTGTTTTGAGGTTTTTGCATTATGCTTAAGTTAAGCCATGAAGTCTTCTAGATTGTACATGTGGCAAAATATGGTGGAATGAGATTGTATCCAATGGCCAATAGTGCTCAGATTTGCAATCTCTGCACCATCGGATTGGCTTTATCCAACGACCATCTTTCAAAGTTATTCTCACACTATATAGGGGTGTGTGTGTATGTATATATATAGCGAGAGAGAGAGGGAGGTATAGGTATATCCGAGTCGCACATCATCTAAAGCCTTTCTACACACTCATTTTTTGTACAAATGTGCTCCATCGTGTTCCCGCGTGTTTGTATGTGGTAACGAGTGCATGTGTGCACCTCTTCTCTTTCGCACACGTAGTCTGTGTGTGTGAGAGATAATAAGATATGGTGAGGGAATACGTGTTAATGCAATTTGTGTGAAGGAGAGGCATATATACATACATGTATGTGCATGGGGCCGGGGTAATATATGAGAAGGGAGGGGAGGGGTCGACCGTGCGAGATATTGATAGAGACAGATAGAGGGAAGTTCTCTATGATAGTACAAGCACTGGGATATGGGGGTGGAAGATGGTGCGAGGGGCCAAGTGGAGGGAGACCGTGAAGGAGTGCACAAGTGCGAGATCGATATTTAAAGAGAGGGGGAGAGAATGTGTGCGGTTGCGCGCAGTGGTGTAGCCGTGAAAATTAAATGATCTAGGGGGCCAAGCATTGCCAATCCTTTATGGGGAGGGCCAATTCATGAACTTAAACAATTTTACCAGCAATTGATCTACTGGTCTCATTCATATTAGCCTCAATATATAGTGATGTTAGGTGGGCCAGGGCCCTTGCTGCCCCCTGTCTTCGCCACTGTGCGCGCGTCTGAGTGATGAAGCGGAAGGCATGGATGATGAGAGGGGGACAATGGATAGATAATTTGGGTGTATTAGCTATGTAGTCCTATATAGAGAGAGGTAGATTGATCGATGTGTACGTGGGAAAGAGGGTGACACCTGACTAGATCGGTTTGTGTGGAAAACTGGGAAAGACCTAGCTTTATATATATACACACATAGAGTAACATAGATCATTGCGCATGCATGTGAGAGATAAAGAATGCCCGAAGTGATGAAGATGGGGAGGTGTGTGTGTGTGTGTGCATGCATGGGAGACCGACATGAAGAAAAAGATTGCATGTGTGTGATGGATAATGACGAGTGGTAGTGTGTGTGCATGCATGCACGAGAGAAAGTTCGTGGTACAACTATAAAGAGCAAACAACTGTGTCGGTGTAAAAGACTAGGTGAGGTCATAATCAATGTAAAGTTGAATTCAAATATTTGAATAAGAGATCATGATGTTTGAAACCCATGCATGCATGAATATAACTGAGATATGCATGGCGTGGTTTGGAAATGAGCATGCTATACTGTATACACATTGAACAAGGCCAAACTGATTCGAATTTGAGATGTCAATGGCAAGCATCGTTTGGCCACATTGCATCCTTGCATGGACACACTATTCAAATTGGAGATGATGGGTGGCTTTTGCATCACATATCTATACCCACATACAATGTGCGAATAAATTTGAAAGATGGTCATTGGATGAAGCCAATCCGATGGTGTAGAGATGGCAAATCCGAGCACTATTGGTCGTTGGATATCATCTACATTCCACCATATTTTGCCACATGTACAATCTAGAAAACTCCATGGTTGAACTTAAGCATAATGCACAAACCTCAAAACACAAGCACTTCTCCTTTGTTCTAGAATCTTCCGTATCATAATTTCCCCAATTTTTTCTCGATTAATTGACATTATTTTATTTTACTTGATGCCTTACAATGAACAATTCCATGAATCTTAAAATAGATTAGCTTTTTAAAAAAACTAATTGATTTTGAATGAGATGCACTATAAGAAATAAACGAACATCTACCATGCATATATGACTCGAAGCATACATGTTGTAATGTAGTATTTATTCATAATTTAGTCGCCAAAAATCATGTGCGCAATGCACGTGTAACTTACTAGTCTAAATGGGGGGTGTTATGCATGTTAAACACATTGTACATAATATCATACATGGTTTAGATTCCAAACATCTAGCTAGAGCGTACATGTACTATGATTTGAATTCAACATAAAATGGATACATATATTTGAGTTCGAGATTGTATGTGCATGTAATTCATATTTATATGGGAATTTACTACTCCTATATTCATGCTATGTGTTGTGAAGATAATATTTAGATGGTTGTATGACTAACCCGACTACAATCCCATTCAAACAGGGAAAATGTACTCAAATTTAGTCCATATGCTAGAAAACATGAATTGTTTTTTTATTGTCGAGGAAAGTGCAAATTGATTTGGTACTGTACACGTTAAGCTTGTTGTCACGATTTTTTTATTATTTTGTTGTTGTATTTGGATGCATTTCTAGTAATATAGTAAAATGGGACATGGCTCTCTCTAGTGGGGGTTCAATTGTCATTCTTTTTTGTACACGTTAAGCTTGTCCTCCCGGACTTTAAAGCCGTGCCTTGCTATGCCGAAATTTCAAGCTAGAATCTCTGTCTATCGAGCTGCGAAACTCCCGCCTCATCAACCCATGCCTTGTTACCCCAAAATTTTAAGATATCTCTTTGTCTAGTTGTGCTCCGAAAATTCCCTCCATCTCAACCCGTGCCTTGCTATCCCAAAATTGCAACACATGTGAAAACTGCCACTTCTGCGAAATCCCGACACGCGAAATTGCTGTGATACCCCTGAACTGAAAGAACCGCCTAGCTCATATCGGTAGGGGTACTTTCGTAACATACCCCACATTTCGGACAAGCGTGTCCCTAAGCCATGGTTCCCCCTCCCATCCCCTTCGTCCTCCCCCATTTGTACACCGAGGCCGCGAAAACCCGCGAAGCCCCACACCCTCCTCCGTCCGCCAGCCAACCGGAGCCTCTTCCCCGATAATGTCGGCCACAGCAACACCTCGACGTCCCTCATCCACCACACCAGATGAGGATCTGTCGTTGATCTCATCCTCCCGCCAGTTCAGCCACCCTGTCTGCCACCTCCAAGGAGCTGCCCGAACATTCGCGTCATCTTTTGTGCCACCTCCATTCGCACAACACCGTCTTCAGCTGCACCACCGGAAGAGCAACACTATCATCGATTCGCCGGATGAAGCTGAGGCCTAATCGGCACCACCAAAGAGGTTCTACAGTAATCATTGCATTTTCTTGTTGATTCGATCTACTGGTGCTGCTGGCACTCGGTCTCGAGCCTACATGGCATGGCTCCATCTACGGCGGCATCGCCGGCCACTTCCTCCACAATGTCGCTCCCTCGGCGGTGTAGTCCACACCAGTAGGATATATTGCTGCTTTGGCTCTTGCTCGTGCTGCTGCTCTAGTCTTGCTCTCGGTTCCCTTCCTCGTATGCTCTTGCTCTTGCTTGCACTACTGCTCTTATCTTGCTCGCGCTCCTGCTGCATGAGCAACGGATCCTGCTCTCGCTCGAGCCCCTAGAGCTGCTACCTGAGATGCTGCTACACAACCAGTTGCCCCGGCTCTCACACGCGCTGCTACTCTGGGTGTTGCTGCTACTACTTCTTTTCTGCTACTAGTGCATTCAGTTTCGACAATAAAATTCAGTTTCGACAGCAAAGTTTAGTTTTGGCAGTAAAATTCAGTTTCGACAGTTAAGTTCAGAGATGAGCGGTTGATGTATTTTACATCTAGCACTTTGTGGTTATGTATTTTACATCATCTATTGGAGATGCTATTAGAATTCCATTCAGGTTAACGTTGTCTCTCTTGTACTGCTTCAGCCTCGCCGTCGTACAACTCACCGAAGCTGCTCCAACGACGAAACCCTCCATCACAATGGAGCAGTATCCTCGACTCCATTTCCAGACGCCTAAGATATTCTTCCCCTCCTCCGACAACAACATCAGCCGGAGCATCCTCACCGACCAACCCAATCATGATGAGATCGACATGACTTTGCCAAAGAGGTTGTATACTTGTTGCATCGCTTTTTTACTCTACATGTTAAATCTATTGTCCACTGATCACACATAGTAACGTGAAATAGGATTAGTTTTTCCTACTATATGACAAGCATTGAGATACCAGGAAACTTAGCTATCCATGATGGACTCTCTCGAACGCCATCATTATTAATTTCTGTGTGTTTAAGCAGTGCATTTGTAGATGGGCTTGGGAGTTGAGCTAGTAGGGAAGTGGTCTGGGTCCAAAGTTGTAGAAGTAGCACAAAAACATTTTTTGAGTGTAGGCTTTTCCCTATTCAAGCCTGCCTACTAGAATCGCCAGTGCTTGAAATGAAAAGTGAAAGAAAAACATGGGAATTGAAAGTTTCCTATGGTACTACTATTCATGCATTTGGTTCAAAGGAACAGAGCAAAGGAAAACTGTAGGATTTATTCCTTGTGGCCTCCTATGGTTCGTAGGAATATTGTAGGAATTGCAAAGGATAGGAATTTTGTAGGAAAAATTCCTTTGGATCCCTTTGGTTTGTAGGAATGGATTCCTATTCCTATGTAGGATTGGAACCAATACTTCACAATTCAAAGGAATAAAACATTGTCCTAGACTCAATGGAAAAATTCCTATACTATGCATCAAATGACATATGTTTATCTATAGGATTTGAAATGCATGTCATCTCACTCCCTATGATTTTCCTATTCCTATACTATTCCTATCCTATTAACCAAAGGAGGCCTGAGTGTCTCCTTGAAAGAAAAACCATAGGAATTTTAATCTCCACTTGTCCTCCTTTTTGAATTCCTATTCATGAAGCACAAGACTAAGAGATAGTATCATAATAGCATTATAACCGTACTTTTTCTTGTGGTTTGACTTAATCTCACCATGCTTCTTTCCATTCCTGTGATCTTCCAATTCTTGTGAACCAAGCACCCAGATTGGCAGAAATCCTGTGTTTTAAAATTCTCTATTTTGCACGTGCATTCCTATCCTATTCATGTGTATTTCCTATCCCCTACAGAATTACTTCTATTACAGGTATGTGTCAGGGATAACCTTGTGTGGTTTGTCATGCTCCTGTTGTGATGTAGTCCACCCTAGCTCAGCTGCTCCAATGACGGAAAGGTTCACCACAGCAGGGATCCGCCCTCCAGACTGTCTTTCGCCGCCTCAGATATTCTTCCCCACTGCCGACAGCCTCGACAACTGCATTACCATCATCAACTGTGCAGATGACCTTGAGGACTACACAGGTCCGTAAGAGAGTTCGCACTCTTTCGTGTCTTCTTACGTTATGCATCGGCTAATATGATGACATGCTACTTTATCGTCCTATTCAGAGACTAGACTCCGAGTCGGGTCCAAACTAATGCTCAAACTTGAGTTTTTAAATGGTTGTGGGGTACATATTGGGGCAGCAATCAATACTATCTATCTACTATCTGGTTAATCTTAGGTGTCTACTACGAGTTTCATGTTGGGTGGAAACAAACATTAAAAGAGCCATTATCTGTATTTCTAACCAAAGCTATTATCTGCATGTTATCATTGGTTTTGGGTCTATCCACAGTTTGCTACCATCACTCTAGATTTGTGCATGCACTTCTTATATAATCTCACTATGTTTTATTCATATGCATGTCAGTTATTGTACACAATGGTACTGAACATGTAGAGCAAAAGAGACAAGCCTTGCGTGGCAATAAAATTTCATGTAGACGTCACTCCATGGTGGGCGCAAAAGAAACCCCCTCCCCCCATTCAAGACTGCAATCAAGAGGAAGATAACTTCTCAGAGGGGGATTCAGAGGGAGCAAACCACTCTTATTTACCCCCTGAGGTCTTTTGCTCTAACTTGAAATGCCGATGTTGGTCATATCATGCATACGGTGCCTTGAATTGCTTACTTTATACATAAAATATGTCATCTGCTTAGTTTAGAAATGCATTGTGTGAATGCCATCTGTTTAATTTCTATATCATATATGTGAATCATGCAGTGCCATCTTGTTTAGCCAAGCATCATATATGTGAATTTTGCAATGCCATCCTAGTTAGCTAGTCATATTATATGTGAATTATATCATGCCATCTTTTTTATTATGTATTAAATTTGTCAAAAAATTTAGTACATTCAATTACTTTTCCTGGGCATCAGCCATTCGACATGGTCATGGAAAAATCTGGAGCGAAAACAAGGTCTTCAGAGTAGACAATGCTATTTGACAAAGCGCATGTCTTACCGGTTACGGATAGCTCCTTAGAGGAGGATTCAGAGATAGATGACCAGTCCTATCCCCCCCCCCGAGGTGCATGCTCTAACTTAGCAGGATCATATTGCTCATATCGTGCATATGGTGTCTTGCATTGGCATGTCATTTGCTTAGTTTAGACATGCTTTGTCTGAACGCTACCTATTTAGTGTCTAATTGCCATATATGTGAACTTTTCAATGCCATCTTGTTGCAAGACATAATATATGTGAATTATGCAATGCTATCTTGTTACAAAGCATTATGTATGTGTTTAGACAAGCATCATCTATGTGAATTATATCATGCCATCCTTTTTTTGTATTACCTATTCCATTTGTTGACAATGTTTGTATATTCAACTGATCTTCCAATGCATCAGCTATGCGAATTGGTGATGGGAAAATCTGGAGTGAAAACAAGGTCTTCATAGCAGACAATGCTACCTACCGAAGCAGATATCTTCCGGGTTACAGATAGCTCCTCAGAGGAGGATTCAAAGATAGATGACCAGTCCTATTTTCCTCCTGAGGTGTATGCTCAAACTTGGCAGGGTTATATTACTCATATCATGCATATGTTGTCTTGTAATTCTTAGTTTTTACATCATATATACAATATTGAATGCCATCTGCTTAATTGACACATCATATACGCGATTGCCCTTTGCTCACTTGCTAAGTATATAAATCATTTATTTGAATTATGTCATGCCATGATGTTTACATAGACAACATGTATCTGAATTATGGCATGCCAATCCATTTGCTAAAGACATAATATACTTATATCATCTCATCCTGTTTACATAGTCATCGTATTTTGAATTATGTCAATCTATCCGCAAATTATATCATGCCATCATGTTTCCATCGACAGCATGCTTGTGAATTATGCCATGCCAACCACTTTAACAGACACATCGTATAGTTATATCATGTCATCCTGTTTACATAGTCATCATATTTTGAAGTATGTCATTCTATCCTGTTTAGTTATCCATCATATATGTGAAATTGTGTCATGATATCCTGTTTAATTAGCCATCATATATGTGAAATTATATCATGCTATCCTGTTTGGTTAGACAACATAAATGTGCATTATTTCATGCCATGTTTTCTTCCCTACTATCCATTGCACATGTCTACCATACAATGTTTTTACATTCAATTAATTTTCTTGTTTATCAGCCATCTGAATTGGAGGGGGTGATGGTAGTATTTATGGGAGTAAAAACACGGTCTTCAGAAAAGATCGTGCTACCCGTCGATGCAGATAGAACCACGGTTGTTGTTGGGGATATTACCACCGGGCATAAACCGACTAGGAGAGGCCGGATTATCCCCATGATGGTTGCTTTATTCAAAGGCCCATGAAGACAAGGATGGTGGCACTTTAGGAAGGCCCAAGGCCCAAAGGCAGGTTAAGGCATGTAGACATAAACCGGCATGAATATGTAACTTCTATTGTAAGTTAGAAGGAATAGAGACCGAGCCAGACACGTTTATGATCCGGCCTCGGGACTCTGTAAACCGGCGGGAGTCAACATATGTATATAAAGGGACGGCCCGGCGGCGGTTTAGGGACAATACACAACAACAACTCGAGAGCCAGGCAAAGCGGATTCGCTCCCTGGTCATAAAAACCCCAGCAATTCCATCACAACTAGATGTAGGCTTTTACCTTCATTGTAAGGGGCCGAAGTAGTATAAAACTCTCGTGTCCCTTGTCCAGTTTAACCCCTTTAAGCTAACCCGTAGCGATGGCTCCACGACTAAGTCCTTTCACGAGGACATCTGCTGTGACAAAACCACGAAACTTGGCGCCCACCCTGGGGCTCTCGCACGATGGTTTCGAGTTCTTGAAGGGTAGCTTCGATGGACTTAAGGGGTACACTGTGGGCCGGATGACTAAGAGTCATCGCGGCAAGCTCTACATCGACGACGCAGGATGGGGTCCCGAGGCCGGTTCAATTGAATAAGGGTTCCGGGTCCCCTTTGGTGGAATTCACGTCTTCATCGGCAAGATCGACGAACCGGGCCCTGAGCCGGACATATGCACCAACACCATGGAGACGGCTCAGCGTGCAAGCTCTGCCCCGGTTCAGCCTGCCGTAAAGCATGTCTTCGTAGATGTCATCCATGGAGCGGAATATGAGGATGGATCGGCATCTGGTGGCGAAACCGTTGTCTGCTCCGATGATGAGTCTTCAACCGGAGAGACCGAGTCGCTATACCAGTTACAGGATGGCCGGATTAGTGGAGGTTTCGATGGCAACAGTATTCCGGACCCCCTTGGTCTGCCAAACCGGGTCGCGGTCTTCATGGCTGGTACACAGCCAGCACAGCCCTCTTCTACAGCTGCGGCAATGATCTCCGGTTCAGCCACAGCAACGCCAGCAGGGGCAGGGGGCTCTGCGCCATCTCTGGCTCAGATTTGGTCCGATTTATTCGACGCCTTAGCAACGTTGCTGGCAGCGGTGGTAGATGCGGCAAACCGGGATCAGCACAACGCGGAGATTCCAAAGGTGAAGGATCAGATCGCTCAGGCTAAGGCGGACCTGGTAGTAGAAAATGCTAGGATGGCTACAGAATGGGCCGAGTTAGAGGCTCAAGCCTACCGGCTTAGGTTGGATCAGAGTGCCTCAGATGATGTCATGAGGAGGAGATACCGGTCGCACCTCCCGCCAGATTATGAGCCAAGAAACCTCTTCAACACGCCAGGAGCGGGAACCAGTAACCAGCCAGTGATAAACCGGATGGAGACACCGGTAATAGGAGCGCCGGTCAGCCGCGCATGATGGACCCGCCTCGTCAGAACAACATTTTGTCACAGCACGTTCCGACGCCCCCGGGGCATTACTCCAACCTGTTGGATAACATAGTAGTCGCCGCTTCACGACTGGCAACCCTCCCAATCGAGGGCGAGTCACCGATGGCGATTGAGACACGACGGGCCAGAGAGCTCCTTCAGACAGCTTTAACCCGGCAGCAGCCTTATTCGCATAGTCGCGAGAGGATTCACTCCACCCCCTGCCTGAGTCGGAGCTACAGTAGGCACATTGATGAACTGGCCGTGTCAAGTAGTGCACATCACCGTAACTCACCGCGAGGGCATAACCCAGCGGGTGGTGGTGCTAATGCGCAGGATGTGGTTGATCATGGTCGTGCAAGTCGAGAAGCTGAGTTAGCAGCACAGCACGCGGCTCGTCAGTTTACTCTGGTTCGTCCTACCGCTTCAGTGGAGCCAGGTGTGGTCTTCAGTTCTTTAGGGGTGCCGTGTCTCACCCCCACTTTGCGTAACATGCGACTACCCAAGGATTTTAAAGGCCCTCGTTAGGTGCCCAATTACACTGTCGATTTACCTCCTGAGTCATGGGTTGAGAGTTATGAGATGGCGATGGAGATGCTGGATGTGGATGAAGTAGTGTGTGCTAAGTACTTCACCATGATGTTGGAGGGGACATCTCGTACATGGTTAAAGAGCTTACCGACTAACTCCGTCGGGTCATGGGCTGAATTAAAAAACCGGTTTTCCAGAAATTTAAGGATACGTGTAAGCAGCCTATGTCGATTGTGGACCTGGCCGCTTGTGTTCAAGAGGACAGGGAGTCTACAACCCATTGGGTGAAGCGAGTCTCAGCTATTCAGCATTCGTCAGACCGCATCAATGCGGATACAGCAGTTTTGACGTTGGAAGGCAATTGCCGGTTTATGCCATTAAAACTGAAGTTGGGAAGGCTCAAATGTCACTGCAATGACATGTCAACCCTTATGGCTGCTTTGGTGAAATATGCCGATTTAGATAGTACCAAAGACCCTGAGTCTGAGGATGACAAGCTGGGGAAGGGGAAAAAGAACGACAATACCAAGGGGCAGCAGCATAATTCGGTAGGTCATGAGAACAATGGTAAGCGCAAGGCAGACAATAGCTTGGACTTTGTGGCTAACAATAATGCATAGGATAACGGTCAGCGTCGCAAGGGTAAACCGCCCCAACGGGGTGGAGGGTCAGGTCCCAATCTTGAACGCCTGCTAAATCAGCCTTGCCCAAAACACGGATCGAAGGAGAGGCCAACTTCGCATCTTTGGAAGGATTGCTTCATTATGCGGGAGTTCAAAAATTCCAATCTATTTCAATATGACAATGGCCTGCCCAGCGGTTCAGGAGGTGGTTTTCATGGGCAGGGTTATGGAGGTAACAGCTCCGGTTCAGGGCTCCAGGGCAATCAAACCGGACATGGTAATCAAGGCAATCAGGGTAATCAGGGATGGTATAACCATCAGGGGAATCAGCAGCAGCAACAATTGGGTTATCAGAGTAATCCGAAGCAGTTGAATAGTGGGCAGTATCATGTCTTCACCACTAGCTTGTGTAAACGCGATCAGAAGCTTCATAAAAGGGCCGTGAACTCTGTTGAACTGGCGGTGCCTCAGTATCTGCGCTGGTCTGAACAACCCATTTTATGGAGTCGAGAGGATCGCCCACCCTGGGTTGATAATCCAGGTCATCTGGCCTTAGTGGTGGCACCTCAAGTTGGGGGGTATAAGTTCACCAAGGTGCTTATGGATGGGGGAAGCATTATCATCCTTTACTATGATACCTTCCGCCATATGGAACTGACAGATAAGAGTCTTAAACCGTCGAACACTGTCTTTCATGGTGTGGTGCCTGGTAAATCAGCGTATCGAGTGGGCAAGATAGCCCTAGAGGTGGCTTTTGGAGATTATCATGATTTAAGGTCAGAAACGTTGACTTTTGAGGTGGTGAAAATGAAGAGTCTGTATCATGCCCTGTTCAGACGACCGGCTTATGCCCAGTTCATGGCGAGGCCGTGTTATGTTTATCTACAGCTTAAGATGCCGGGTCATAAGGGGACCATCACAGTACATGGGAGCAGGAAGATTGCTTTGGAATGTGAAGAGGGTGATGCGGCTTATGCCGAGTCGGTTTGTGCCACAGAGGAGCTGAAGTTTTATAAGGACAACGTTGATCCGACAGACACGACTTCTATGAAGAAACCAACTACGGAGCATGATCCGGCGTTGAAGTTTAAATCAGCTATGGACACTAAGATGGTTGATTTTGTTCCTGGCGATTCATCCAAGCAGTTCAGCATCAACGCTAACCTGGATCCCAAATAGGAAAGTGCGGTCATCGAGTTCATCTGTGAGAACCGGGATATCTTTGCATGGAAGCCTTCTGACATGCCAGGTGTGCCGAGGGAACTCGCTAAGCACACACTTAATATAGATCCTAAGTTTAAACCGGTCAGGCAGTTTCTCCGCCGCTTCAACGAAGAAAGGCGTAAGGCTATTGGTGAGGAGGTAGCTTGGCTCTTGGTCGCAGGGTTTATCGTGGAGGTCTTTCACCCGGAGTGGCTGGCTAATCCGGTGCTGGTTCTTAAGAGAAACGGCACTTGGCATATGTGTGTGTGGACTACACACACTTGAACAAGGCTTGTCGAGCTGATCCCTTTGCCCTCCCTCGTATTGATCAGATTATTGATGCTACGACGGGTTGTGACCGTCTGTGTTTTCTGGATGCTTATTCTGGTTGTCATCAGATCAAAATGGCAGTTAAGGACCAGGAGAAGACAACTTTTATAACTCCCTTTGGAGCCTTCTGCTATGTATCTATGCCCTTTGGGCTCAAGAGTGCCCAGGTGACTTATCAGCGTTGTGTTCAGAATTGTCTTCATAAGCAGATTGCGCGCAATGTTCATGCATATGTGGATGACATTGTGGTGAAATCTAGGAAGGAGGAAACATTGATAGATGACTTGAAGGAAACCTTTAATAACCTCCGGGTTTATAAGATGATGCTTAATCCGGCCAAATGTGTCTTTGGTGTTTCGGCAGGCAAGCTCTTGGGTTCTCTGGTGTCTAACAGGGGCATTGAGGCTAATCCAGAGAAGATCACGGCTATCACCTCCATGGCTAAACCGGCATGTATCAATGATGTTCAGCATCTGGCAAGCCGGATTGCGGCTTTGAGCCGGTTTATCAGTCGTCTTGGGGAGAAGGCTTTCCCTTTATATCAGATGCTAAAGAAAACGGATGACTTTGTCTAGAGCGACGCGACTGATAAAGCGTTTGAGGATTTGAAAAGACAGTTAGTTGAACCGCTTGTCCTTGCGGCTCTGGTCGATAAAGAGCCTTTATTGCTATATGTGGCTGCTAATGCTCGGGCTGTTAGTGTGGCTATTGTTATGGAGCGCAAGGAGGCTGGAAAGGAGTATCTGGTTCAATGGCCGGTTTATTATATCAGTGAGGTGCTTATCGAATCAAAGCAGAGGTATCCACATTGGCAGAAGCTGGTGTACGGGGTTTTTATGGCAAGCCGGAAGCTCAAGCGTTATTTTCAGGGTCATCCCGTCACAGTGGTTAGTTCAGCCCCTCTGGGAGATATCATTCAAAACAGAGAAGCAACTGGCCGGATTGCCAAGTGGGCTATTGAGCTTGGACCTCACGGGATAAAATATACGCCTTGCACAGCAATCAAATCCCAAGCACTTGTGGACTTCATCAATGATTGGACAGAGTTGCAAGCACCGGAGGAAAAGCCAGATAACACATATTGGACCGTTCACTTTGATGGGTCTATACAGTTGGAGTGCTCGGGGGCTGGAGTCATATTAACTTCCCCACGAGGTGACAAGTTTTGTTATGTTCTCCGCTTAATGTTCCCTTGCACTAACAATGCAGCTGAGTATGAGGCCTTACTCCACGGTCTTCAGATGGCTAAGGAGATGAACTTAAGCCGGGTTAAGTGCTTCAGTGACTCGGACCTGGTGGCTCAGCAGGTATCTGGCACATGGGATTCTAAGGATCCGCTCATGGCTGCATATTGACGAGAGGTGGACATAGTGGCTGGTCATTTTAAGGGTTATCAAGTTAACCATATAGACCGGCTAAAGAATAAAGCGGCAGATGCTTTAAGTCGTCTAGGCTCTCAGTGTAAACCGGTGCCACCTAATGTCTTCCTCGACGTACTTCATAATCTGTCGGTCAAGATACCCACAGAGGAGGAGTTGGCTATTCCTGACCCGGAGGCCCGGTTGGTGGCGTCTTTGCATGTTATACTGGATTGGACAGTCCCGTACCTGGCTTACATGAACCTGGGCGAGTTTCCGGATGATGAAACCTTGGCCTGGCAGATAATCTGGCGACCCAAGTCAATGACCATTCTCAACGGGGAGCTACATCATTACAGCATCACAGGAGCAATTTAGCGTTGTGTGTCTCCTCAAGAGGGTTGTGAGATTTTGCGAGAAATTCACGAAGGAGATTGTGGTCACCATGCCGGTTCAAAATCCTTGGTGGCTAAGGCTTTTCGCCACGACATCTATTAGTTAATGGCTCATGCTGATGCCGAGGATTTAGTAAAGAGATGTGACGGTTGTCAAAAGTTTGCACGCCGCGCGCATGTTCCGGCTCAGGAATTAAGAATGATTCCAATCACTTGGCCATTTGCAACTTGGGCTCTAGATATGGTTGGACCTTTTAAGAGGTCCAAGGATAAGAAGACCCACCTTTTGGTGGTAGTTGATAAATTTACCAAGTGGGTAGAGGCAGAACTAGTCAGAAAGTCTGATGCGGCCACGGCGGTTCAATTAATCAAAAAGGTGATATTCCGGTTTGGCTTCCCACACAACATTATAACTAATAATGGTACTAATCTATCCAAGGGCGCTATGGAGGAATTTTGTCAACGAGAGCACATCCGGCTTGATGTGTGATCAGTGGCTCACCATCAATCTAATGGTCAAGCGGAAACGGCAAATCAAGAGATCTTGAGAGGAATCAAACTCCGGCTTATGGTTCCTTTAAAGCGGATGCCGGGTTGTTGGGTGGAGGAGTTACCTTCCGTATTATGGAGTATCAACACCACACCAAACAGATCTACTTGTTACACGTCTTTCTTCATAGTTTACAGAGCAGAGGCGGTTCTCCCTAGTGACATATGTCATGACTCGCCCCGTGTGGTGGCTTACGTTGAAGCTGAAAATGAGAAGGCACGTCGGGACTCACTGGACCTGTTAGAGGAGGAGCGTGATCTCGCAGCGGTGTGGTCGGCGATTTATCAACAAGATCTCCGACGTTATCACAGCCGCCGGGTTAAGACCAGAACTTTTCAAGAGGGCAATCTGGTGCTCAGGCTCATCCAGGATCAGATTGATATGCACAAATTATCCCCACCTTGGGAAGGACCTTTTGTGGTCAGCAAAAAGCTGCACAACGGGTCATACTACCTTATCGATGTTCAGGAGCACAAAGACTCATGCAAATCGGAGGAAGAGACCCAGCGGCCATGGAATATAGCTCTTCTTCGGCCTTACTATACTTGAGCCACAGGCTCTTCTTATGTACATACTTATGACAATGTATATATTATATAATAAACCGGAGCCTCAGCTAAAGCGGGGTCTCTGTTCTTTTTTACATCATGTGTGGTTACATGGGGGCTTCTACTTGCAAAGCGGAGTTCTATTAACCCGGTCTATAAAACCACACAGATATAAAGGAAATCACTAGGGGGCTTGGTCGTGTTCGAACCATAGCTACACCTCTTGATCGGCTTAAGACCGGAAAGGGGAAATCACTAGGGGGCTTGGTTGTATTTACACCATAGCTACACGTCTTGATAGGCTTAAAGCCAAAAGGAAATTATGTGGAACCAAAGAGAGTTTGTTGCATAAAGCACAGCTCAAACATAGGTAACCACTGAGCATAGCTCAAATATTACTTGGGGGCTCCTTGCCTCTCAAAGAACAACAAGCTTGCACCCTTGTAATATGCTATCAAGCCAGGCTTGGAAGCCAGGTGTATTCACCTAAAACCCCGGGTTATCCTGCCTTTTTAAGTAAGCCACTCCGTCCAGGTAAACCTAGTATGACCCATCGAACGTTTGACAAGTCAATCTCATAGACCCTGAACTTGTCCAAGTTAAAACGGTGATTGGTTAAAGATTGAGGTCCATCTTAAAAGGCTTTGAAAAATGGTTTAACTCAGCAGCCTGGCAGCCCATGAAAAGCCTCGATTTAGGGCCTGGCAGCCCATGAACAGCCTTGCATATTTCTTTTGTATTTGATGTTTTAAACATCTTTTGATAAGGGATTTATGAATATTTTCTGATAAACCGGTGTTTATTACAACCCGGCATGGCTTTCAACGCTAAGTTGTCAATACATGGTCAGTTTTAATCCAGCAATAATATTGCTCTAGTCTGGTTTGACTACAGGTCACCACAATTATTTGCATAAACCGGTGATTACCATCACCCGGATAGATTTCGGTATGAATCGACAAGGATGCAAGGAGTCATCAACACTCCAAATTGGTGTTATCACCTTTTGTTATAACAACAGTTGGTAAGCCAAACAAGATATACCACAGGTATCATCTATTTTATATCTACATATTACACCATTGGTTCGGCATCCAGGTTATATATATGTTTGGGCACCATGACCCGTCCAGCGGTAAACCGCTAGGACACTTTCAATTTTTTTGCAGGAATAAGCTAAATAAAGCCACTGTCGATTACGCATATAATAGATCCCAAAAGCATGGCGACTTATCAATGTCAAGAAAAACAAGTATGCTCGATGGCATAAGCAGATAAGTATTTGAACTAGCCTATTACAAGGCGTTTTAAATGCCCACCAAGAATAATTGTTTCAACAAGTTTGGCAAATGATTAAACCGGCTTCCGGATTAAGATTCTTCATCTGGACGGCTTGAAGATTGAGGGTCATCTTGAGCGGGTGCATTCTCCTCATCCCTACCCAGTCACTGGAAATCAATCGTTGACCAATCGATTCCAGTTAAGGCTTGAAAAACGGCTTCTTCATGAATTAGGTTGGAAGGGTCAATGTCAGGGGCATAAGTATGCTTACGAATCGGCGGAACAAGATCTTCGACATCATGAATCGGGCGGGCTGTCTTTTCCCCTCAACATCATAAACCGGTTGATAATGAGATAGATCTGTGTCATCCGCCAATTTGCTTTCTACAGGTCGCATTTCCTTTGTCAGCCTTCGGAGATCGTCATTGTTGAAATCTGAACCGTCTTCCTTCACACCAGGATAACCTTTGCTAATGTCAGACGGATCATGATTAGGAATCAACGGCTTGACCCGGATTAGTGCCGTCAATGCGCCTGACCTTGCGGCTGATCTCTTCAGTTCATCCAACCGGGCAGGCTGCATGGCCAGCTTTTCGATGGTTTCTTTTATCAGCGTTGGAGGAGGCTTGTTGTAAGCTGAAGTGCAAATTGTAGGATCGAAACTATGTCTAGAGGGGGGGTGATTAGACTACTTGACCAAATAAAAATCTAGCCTTTTCCCAATTTTAGTTCTTGGCAGATTTTAGCTATCTTAGCACAAGTCAAGCAATCTCCACACAATTCAAGCAAGCATGCAAAAGAGTATATGAGCAGCGGAAAGTAAGGCATGCAACTTGCAAGAATGTAAAGAGAAGGGTTTGGATGATTCAAACGCAATTGGAGACACGGATGTTTTGTCGTGGTTTCGATAGGTGGTGCTATCGTACATCCACGTTGATGGAGACTTCAACCCACGGAGGGTAACGGTTGCGCGAGTCCACGGAGGGCTCCACCCACGAAAGGTCCACGAAGAAGCAACCTTGTCTATTCCATCACGGGCGTCGCCCACGAAGGACTTGCCTCAATAGCGGTAGATCTTCACGAAGTAGGCGATCTCCTTGCCCTTACAAACTCCTTGGTTCAACTCCACAATCTTGTCGGAGGCTCCCAAGTAACACCTAGCCAATCTAGGAGACACCACTCTCCAAGAAGTAACAAATGGTGTGTTGATGATGAACTCCTTGCTCTTGTCCTTCAAATGATAGTCTCCCCAACACTCAACTCTCTCTCACAGGATTTGGATTTGGTGGAAAGAAGATTTGAGTGGAAAGCAACTTGGGGAAGGCTAGAGATCAAGATTCATATGGTTGGAATGGAATATCTTGACCTCAACACAAGTGTAGGTGGTTCTCTCTCAAAAAATGTGTATTGGAAGTGTAGGTATGTTCTGATGGCTCTCTCCATGAATGAAGAGTGGGTGGAGGGGTATATATAGCCTCCACACAAAATCTAACCGTTACACACAATTTGCCAAACTCGGTGGGACCGAATGGTTAAACTCGGTCGGACCGATTCAGCAAACCTAGTGACCGTTAGGATTTTCAGTGGGACTGAGATGCAACTCAGTAGGACCGATATAGTTAGGGTTCGGGCATAACGTAATCTCGGTGTGACCGATTACACAAACTCGGTGGGACCGATTTTGGTAATAAGCTAACTAGAGAGTAGGTCGGGTAAACTCGGTGGGACCGATTCGCTCATCTCGGTGAGACTGAAATGTTACAAAAGGGAAACAGAGAGTTTACATTGCAATCTCGGTGGGACCGATCGCTCATCTCGGTAAGACCGAAACGTTACGAAGGGAAACAGAGAGATTACAATCCCATCTCGTTGAGACCGAGATCCCTATCGGTGAGACCGATTTGCCTAGGGTTTGTGGCAGTGGCTATGACATTTGAAACTCGGTGGCGCCGGATAGAAAGAATCGGTGGGGCCGAGTTTGACTTTTGGTTTAGGTCATATGTGTGTGTGGGAAGGTAGTTGAGGGTTTTGGAGCATATCACTAAGCATTTTGAGAAAGCAAGCCATTAAGCAACACCTCATCCCTCCTTGATAGTATTGGCTTTTCCTATAGACTCAATGTGATCTTGGATCACTAAAATATAAAATGTAGAGTCTTGAGCTTCAAGCTTGAGTCAAACTTTTTGTCCTTAGAATTTTGAGGGATCCACTTTCCTCATCCATGACATGCCATTCATTGAGCTTTTCCTGAAATATTAATCTTGGAATAATGTTAGCTCAATGAGCTATATGTTGTTAGGAATTACCAAAACCACCCAGGGATAGTTGCACTTTCAATCTCCCCCTTTTTGGTAATTTATGACAACATATAGATCAAAGCTTCGACAAATGATAATAAGAGTGAAAGATATTGTCTCTTTGAGAAGTATGTGAAAAGCAAGAGCTCCCCCTAAATTTGTGCATATCTTAAGATTTGCTTTGGACTGCAAATGCACAATGAGTTAGGATCATGGGTTACTCTTCCATGTCACATACATCTTGGTGGAGTGCTCAAAATGATAAGAATTAAATACATGCACTCATCATCAAGAAAAGTGAATGATCATATAAGGATAAGTAAGATAATATCATCTAACAAGCATAAGTGTAGCTTATGATCAACCACATGATCATCAATGTCTCACAGATAATAGCATAGTATCTCAAGCAATCAAAAGACAAACAAAGTTCAACCACCAAAGCAAGAGAGAATAAAAAGCAACGCTCTCTCTCGAAGCCTATGATCTATACATTTTTCTCGCCCTTTAGCAACAAGTTACCAAAAAAGTTGATAGAAAATGCATAGCACTAGAACGTCTCTCAAGCTTGGTCTTCAGGTGGTGGTGTCCGGAGAACGCCAAGGACGAAGGCTTCAATTGATGTGGATGGAGCTGATGGAGTTGGTGCTGGAGCTGGTTGCGCTGAGGCTGTAGCTGGTGCAGATGAAGTGGCTCTAGTTTCTGGAACAGGCACTGCAGTTGATCTCTAAGCTCGAGGCACTCTGGCAAATGCATCAGTGGTTGTCTTTCACTTCCTCTCCTGCATATCATCTTGAAGCTGCTCCACAACAGACTGAATCTCAGTTACCTTCACATCCAAGTCATAGAATTTTTGCTCCATGATTCTTTCCAAGCTTTCCTGGTTTTGAGTTAGGGTGGCCAGTCCCTTCTCAATCCTCAGAGTGGATGCAATCAGGTAGCCAAGCTGATCTTGCTTGCTTTTCAAAAAGTACTCAGATGCCTCCTCTTGAGTTGGCATCTTGGCAGCCTTCTATTTCTTTGCTTTCTCCTTCTTCTCTTGACCTTGTACTGATGATGGTTCATTCTCATTCATCACAACTTGATTGTCCTCGAAGTCTGGGTAGATAGGAAAGTGTTCCTTATCCAACAGGTATGTGCCTGTGCCCTTCTTTGAGTTTATCAACTCCTGGATTTGTGGGGCATATCCACAACTTCTTTTCTGGTCAGCTGAAGTCCTCTTGATAGTCTCAACTATAAGGCTTATGACCTTGAACTTCTGTGGCACATCAAATATATGTAGCAAGTTAATTGCATGGCCTCTGATCATTCTGTGATCACCAGACTTGGGCAAGAGAGTGTGCCTAAGGATCCAATTGATTGTAGGCAGCCCTGACAGCAAGTGTTTTACTGACCCAAACTGGTGAGTCTCAAGATCATCTTCAGGAATCTCCTTGTACATGTTTGCCATAGAGTTGTGATCCATCTTCTTCTTGGCATAAACATCCAAGTCATATTCTTCTTCCTTACGAGCATTGATCAGATTGGCCCATTCCTCAATAGTTGAGTGGTACCTTGTACCTTCAGACATCCATACTATCCTGCCATCTGGATAGAAGTGTGCTGTGGAGTAGAATTGCATTGTGAGCTCCTCATTCCACTTTGTGAGCTTCTGCCCAACAAAGTCTGCAACTCCACAAGCACGGAAGCTGTCAAACACACCAGGATAGTGTTCTTCATTTTCCTTGATACACTTCCAGTCGACCCACCTCATTTCACACACTATAGGCTTCCTGTCCAACAACACTGTCTCATAGAAGTCCTGATGTTCCTTTGTGTGGAACCTGTAATCAACAGCAGTCCTTCTCCTGGTAGCATATGGATCTATCTCTCTCCATAGCCTCAACCCTGAGTCTCTCCTGATCTTCATGTTCTCAGCCACAGGATGAGCATCATTGTGGTCTGGAATCTTGGGTTTGAGCTTTCTCAGGACTTGTCCTTCATCATCTTCATCAGCAGCAACTTCAGGCACTGGGGCCTTGTTCTTCTCAGCAGCTGGTATACTCCTGGTATTCCTCTTAGGTGCACTCTTGGGCTTGGAGGCTGCTTTGGGTGCTTCTTTGGGCTTTGATGAAGCAGCCCCTGACTTTATAGCATCACCCATCAGCTTCTGGGCCTTAGCTGCTGGTGCAGCAACCTCTTCGTCCTCTTCCTCTTCCTCTTCAGAATCTCTCATGATTGAGGATCTCCCAAGCACTCTAGCAGTGGTCTTTTTGATCCTCTCCTTCCTCTTCTTCCCTTCTGGAGCAGCCTCTTTGGGTTCAGATCCCAAAGGGACTTGAGTAGATGCTATGGCCTTAGACATTGGAATTCTCTTTGCAGGAACCTTTTGCTTCATGCCTGGCTTGGTGGCAGCAGCAGTGCTATATTCCTTCTTAACTACTTTCTTCTTGGAAGTGGCCTCATCCTCAACTGCCACATAGTCTTCATCCTCAGACTCTGAAGTTTTCTTCTTCCTTGTTCTGGTGGCAGCTTTGGCAAGTTGCTGGGAGTGCTCTTGCTACCATCATCTGAACTGCTTGAGGGACTAGTGCCCTCACTCAGGTGAACCTGCTCCTCTGACCTGTTCTGGCTGTCACTCTGATCAGACATATTGCAAACACTGACAGTAGACCCTGTGAATAGATATAGATGAGATAGAGTGGATGAGCATCACAAAATGCAGAGGTTTTTGCAAAAGAATGAGTCAAAAACTTAGTTTTAGTTTTCCACAGAAAGCATTTTGGATCAACTGATTTGTAAACTCGGTGATATCGAAGTAGCTGTTGGAACCTAAACTAGTGAACTTGGTTAGACCGAGTCACAGTTCGGTGGCACCGAGACTGCTAGGGTTTCACAAAGTCCTGAACTCGGTCACACCGATTTGCAATTCTCGGTCAGACCGAAAATTACATGTGCAATGGCCTGAGCCGAATCGGTGGTACGAGTTCCACAACTCGGTGGGTTCGAGATGGTTTCGGCAGAAACCTAACCCTAAATTTTCAATTCAACTCTAATCTACGGAGTGTTTTGACTGGATAGAAGTGTTTCAATCGTGGTAAGAATCATAATGAACACAATGTGCTAGGAATCGGACAGGGATAGCACTGTGATCGAGTCCGTGCCCTAGTTCGGCGATGAACCCGCTACGGTGGCAACGGCGGGGAAGAATTCCGTTGACGGCGGCGGAGACCAGCGACAGGAGGCGGCTGGCGACGAGGAAGACGATCCGGAGACCCAGGAGGCAGAGCGAGCTATGCGCGGGCGAAGGGGTTTCGGAGAAATTTCCAAAATTTTGCCCGTGAGTATATATAACCCGACCCTGTCGGTGTGACCGAGTGGAACAACTCGGTGGCACCGAGATTCATAACTGCAAGCAGTTACTGAAACTCGGTGTGACCGAAAGGTTCAAATCGGTTGCACCGACATTGAAAACCTAGATCGACTTAGTGATCTCGGTATGACCGAAATGGAGGAATCGGTCAGACCGAGAAGCACAAAGAAGTTTTGGAAGTTTAAGTCTATCGCGAATCGGGGACTCCGAGTGCTCCTCACACAGAGTGGTTCGAATCTGACTTGATCAAATTTTGTGATGTAGCATGAATAGAGTTTGAGACGAGAAAAGCATAGATAGCTAGAGAGGGTTCTTAGGCATTCTTGTCCATCCACTTGGCAAAAGAAAAGAAAACCAATCAATCAAAACAACAAGTTGATGTCCTCGAATGAGTGAAATATGCAATCAACATGCTCACACAATAAAATGGCAATTGAAATATGTGGCAAAGCATGCACAACCAATTCTAGCATCTATCAAACAATTTGCGATGACTAGGTCATCTATATATGAGTATATTGACTTAGGAGTCAAATGAGAACAGTTGATCATAGGTCATACTCATCGTTTAAGCACAAGTGGGGTTACCACTTTTACATAAAGCATTGTTGTGTTCACACCATTAGAGTTGCTTTAGCTCAATTCTTAGAGTAAAGCTCCCCCTAGATGTGAGATCCCCCCTAAGAGGGATGAACTAACCTTGGGTTTTGTCGATGATGACTTCATGTAGATGTTGAAGATGTGGATGCTCAATGTTGATGTAGATCATTTGGAGCTATCCATTGGAGTGAGTTGCACTTTCAATACCTACACGGGTTAGTCCCACAAGGAACAAACAAGGATATCCACAGACATAAAGTGATGCACACACAAGATGATGTCAATGAAAGCTTTTAGGTTACCTTGTCCCTTGTCTTACCAACAAGAGGGTTTGTGACTCCTTGAACAAGTGCAAGATGTGGAAGTTGATTGCACTTGTTCTTGCCAAGATGATAAGAGTGAAGTATGTTGGCGGAGTCACCCTCAAGAACTCTCTAGTTCTTCTTCGGGATCCACACCATCTTGATGGGAATCCTCGGTGTTGTAGTTGTACTTGATGAAGTGGAACTTGAAGTATTCTTGGGAACCCACTTGACCAAGGCCTTAGCAGCTTCTTCAAATGCATCAATTTCCTCTTGAAGCTTGTCCTCACCTTTTTGCTTGAGGTCTTGTGGTGGAAGATCATCTTGAGCTTGTGTCCCTTTGAGAGAAGTAGGATCATACTTCTCTTGTTGAGGAACAAACTTCGTCTTGCGGTATTGATCTTCTTCCCACTCAACTCCATTAGCATTGAACTTTCGTTCAAAACCAACACCTTGATTCTTCCGGTGCCTTCCTTGCTTGCGTACAATTTCCTCGAATTGCTTACTTCCGGCAAGGCTCTTGTAAACACATTTCTCTATAATTCCCTTCAATAAGATATTTTCTTGCTCAAGTGTAACTTGGCTAAGAGAATCATTAGTGGAATCAAGAGAACTACTAGAAGCAACAATATTGGATTTAGCATGATTATTGTTACTACTAGAGGAAGAATCTTTCTTGTTCTTGTTACTAGACTTGACTTGAGACATGTAAGTGGATAAGAGTAAACGCTTGGCAATGTAAGAAGAACTTTTCTTACGAAGATCATCATTGATTGCTTTTAAGAACTCATGCACTTGCTCAAGGTTGAGCTTTTCGAAGCGCAATTTCTCATGAGTCCTTAAGAGTTCTCGATGATCTCCTAAGATAGTTTCATGAGCTAACTTAAGAGTGTTTAGTTCTTTAGTTAGAGACTCAATCTTCTCCTTATCATTGTCATTCGTTTTATCTTGATTAGCATGATTAATTGACATTTCATCATAGTATTCATCACTAGAGTTGTCAACAAGTAAATCATCATCACCTAACAAGTCATC
The DNA here is from genome assembly GCF_003073215.2 of Triticum urartu. NCBI lineage: Eukaryota > Viridiplantae > Streptophyta > Magnoliopsida > Poales > Poaceae > Triticum > Triticum urartu. The sequence continues at coordinate 1,016 of NW_024115921.1, read as the reverse complement.
TTCATCACTATTGAAATCAACATACTCGGGGTGTGATACCTTTGGGCCTTTAGCCATGAAGCATGTTCCAACTCCTTCATTTGGTGAGTCAAATATGTCATAGGAGTTGGTTGTCACAAGTGCTAGACCGGCAACACCTTCATCTTGAGTATATTCGGAGTCGGAGTGATAGCTTCTCTCTAAGTGGTTGTCGGAGTCGGAGCCGGATACCCATTCACCAACATGAGCTTGATGTCTTCATTTTGTGTAGCTCCTTGATGACTTGTCCTTTCTTTCCGAATCCTTGCTTCTCTGTGAGGGTCTTCATTCATAACGATCATCTCTACTCCTTCTTTCTCTAGGTGGTGATTCTTCTCTTCTACTTCTTCTCTTGGGAGAATCTTCTCTTCTCTTGTAGGGGGGCGTACACTCATTGGAATAGTGTCTGGGCCTTCCACAATTGTAGCAATTTCTCTCTCGACTAGAAGATCTTTTGTCATTGTAGGACCTTGACTTGGAGGTTCTCTCTTTGATTCTACTCTTGTAGAACTTGTTGAAGTTCTTCACCATTAAGCTCAATTCTTCACTGAAGGTTTGTTTCTCACTCGATGATGTGGGGGCTTCACATGAGGCTTTGTAAGCACCACTTGATTTGTTGTGAAGTTCCTCTTTATCCTTGAGTGACATCTCATGAGCAACAATTCTTCCGATGACTTCCGTTGGCTTGAGATCTTTGTAATTGGGCATCATTCGGATCAATGTGCACACGGTATCATATTTTCCATCCAAGGCTCTTAGGATCTTCTTGATGATGAATCTATCGGTCATCTCTTCACTCCCTAAGCCGGCAATCTCATTTGTGATAAGAGCAAGCCTAGAGTACATTTCAGCGACACCTTCACCATCCTTCATTTTGAACTTGTCAAGTTGACTTTGAAGAACATCCAATTTGGATTCCTTGACGGAGTCGGTACCTTCGTGCATATCTATCAAAGTATCCCAAATTTCCTTTGCATTCTCAAGACGGCTGATTTTGT
>NW_024115920.1:0-22993 GCF_003073215.2 Triticum urartu | reverse complement strand
AGAGAATGTGAGAGAAAGTGGGGCGGCGGGGGGGCCACACGGGGCAAAAAGATGGCACCGGCTTCCTCAGCTGCCTCTCAAGGGGCTGGGTTTGGGGTAAGATCGTCGGAGCTAATTTTAGTCAAATCCAGCAAAAAACAAGTCTTTAAGAACGTGAGTGAAACATTTTTTCACCGTCGGGTCTAAAAAAGCGGTACTCTGGCTGTTCGGGGAGCCTAGCGCAGATGCTCTAAATGGCAAATATACAACCCGATCCTTCTTTTAAAGGAGTACTAGTAAGAATGCATGTGCAATATACGTTTATATTAAGTAGGATATTAGTTCTATGTTATATTAGGTAAGATATATCTGTTGCATGTTGGTATTTGGTAAGATAGAAATGATAGGATATTAATTACATAACAGATTTGAAGAGATAGCGTTGAGTCAAAACGTGTTTATAACCAATGATAGTGATGGATAATTAGAGCGTTAAACGTGTTTGGTGCTTAATATTAAAGTGATTTAAACCGCTAGATAATATGATTTGACGGTTGAGATGATTTAGATCTGCCAATTTGGTTCTTTTTATATTGATATAGACATAGATATAAATAAATAAATACTGATCATCAGAAGCAAAAATCCCCTTCCCACCCTCTCACATCCACACCAGCGGAAAAAAGTAATAATCCCCACCGCCCAACCCTAACCCCCACCCTCCCCGGCGCGTGCGATGCTTCGGCGCCGGCGGCGGCCACGGGTGGTGCAGTGATGGTGGGCTTCTTCCGCAGCGGCAACCTTGCCTCCAGGGTGTTCGACCGCCAGTTCCTCTCTCCGCGCCCCGGCGCAACCGTACGCTTCTTCCTCCTTCCTCCCGCCTCGCTAACCCTCAGAATCGGTGATAGGCGTAGTGCTCTTGCGACTGTGGGCACGCGGAGGGCGGTCGAATGCGGCTGCTTTCCTGGCGTTAGGGCGGGCAGAGGGTGGTGTCGCTGTGGTTGCCGTTGCTACACGTGATTAGCCTTTGTGGCCTGTGGGGGGTTTTGGGGTGGGGTGAGGCCCCATTTTTGGGGTTGTACTGTTGACTATGGTACTCCTGTCTGTGCTGTAGTATGGGAACTGTGGCTAAGATATTTGCCAGAGATATCTAGAGTCTAGAGCTAATGACACTCCTGGTATTAAGCCATACATGGTAAAATATTAATGCGACAATGTCAGCCTTGTGAATAACTAGTACTCCCTCCATTTCTAAATATAAGCCCTTTTAGAGATTTCAATAAGGACTAGTACATACGGATGTATATAGACATATTTTAGAGTGTAGATTCACTCATTTTGCTCCGTATGTAGTCCATATTGGAATCTCTAAAAGGCCTTATATTTAGGAACGGAGGAGTAGCTCATAAGCAGTGAAATGTCACAAAAAAAAAGAGAGGTCAAATGAAGTAGGCAATGGTCGGAGTGAACTGACAACATGCCACCTATCACCTTAACAATTTTAGGATAATTTGTACAACAGGGCGATGCAAGATTATCTTATCCCTATGACTTAGACAATTATCTATGTCAAGTAGTTTAGTTAACTAGTTTATGGTTCAGAAAACAAAACAATGGTGTAGGATGTCAAGCTTGAAACTGAGTGTGAGGAATAATGCAGCAAAATCCTTGGGATTTCTGAATTGAGATTTTTTTTGGTGAGTTGTTATGTAGTGCAGAACACCTATCAAGCATGAGCAAACAAGTAAACAATTGGCTAGTGTGTGAGATTGAAAATAAAAATACATGCAACATTGATGAATTTGTTATTGCCTGTGTCCATAATCTAGGATAGATGAAACATGCACAAAATCTGCACACTTGATGCTGTGGCAATACTTTTAGATAAGGATATTCATTACCCAAGATGGGGAGTGTAACTGTCAAAAGTTAAAGTTCAAGAATGTAGGCTCATATCTTTCTTTTAGGTAGACATAATTCACACTTGTTGCTGTATATTTTTTGATGACCAATGTGTGTTGTCTTCCTGTAATAACTATTGGAACTCACATGCTTTGGTGTTCTAGCATGCTCTTTATATTGAGTCTTGGTTATGAACTTGTGATGGGAGCAAATTTCTGCAACCTTTTTATTATGCAACTTAAGAAGATCTAAGTGGTTTTTCTTCTCCTTCCCTTTTCCATTGTTGACAGGTTAATACTGTCAGACAATTCTATGAGAATTTGGTTCCAAGTTACACTATATACGACATAGATTGCCCAGATTATTCGTTTCGCAAGTTCACTGATGATGGCAAGTATCTTGTGGCCTTTAGTCGAAACCACCAAGATTTGATTGTGTACCGTCCCATCTGGTTAACGTTTTCATGCCATGAAGAATGTGATTCTCATGATCTTCCGGCCAATGCAGAGAGATTTGACAGTTTCTTTAAGCAGCTCTACTCAATCTCACTTGCATCCAGCAATGAGTACATTTGTAAGGACTTTTTCCTTTACATGGAGTGCCATCAATATGGCTTATTTGCAACGTCAACTGCACAAAGTAATGACTCAAGTGCCACTGACGGTGCAATTCACGGGGTACCATCAATTGAGAAAATAACTTTCTATCTTGTGAGGTACAGTTATCTATTTGTTCTGATTTAGGAAGAATGCAGCTTTTAACTCAAACTAAAATATATTCTGTAACCATGCTTTCCTACATTTGGGTGGATTAGCACATCTGTATTTTTGTTATTAGGCTAGAAGATGGTGCAATACTAGACGAGAAAGCTTTCTGCAATGATTTTATCAATTTGGCTCATAGTATTGGTGCTTACTTGTATGAGGATCTGGTTTGCATTGTCTCTCTACGATATCAAACAATACATGTCCTACAAATCCGAGATTCAGGCAGCCTTGTTGAGGTACGGAGAATTGGTGCATTTTGCCGGGAAGATGATGAACTATTTCTTTATTCACATGGCCAGGTACATGCAAATCTTTGTATTTTTTCAAGATTGCTGGGTCTGCAGTCTGTACACGGGTTGCATTCATTTTCACATATTTGTTTCTTCCGGTTCGCAGCATCTACCTATTAGCCTGTCTTGACGTACCTTTGTTAACATGTTCTCAGTTATACAATCACTTTTGGAACATGTGTGCAACATACCACATGGTTTAGTGAGACATATAATTTTAGTTTATCTGGGAATATCATTATAAATCTCTGGTTTACTATCGAATTTTGAAATTATTGTTTGATATTCTTTCGTTCATCCTCTCTAATTGTTGTCTGAAAATAGTCTTGTTTTACCCACATCACTTCTATACAGCAAATAGCCTTTGGAGGCTGTAGCAAACCTTCATGTCTGCAATCTGTCATCCTTGAACAAGACTAATTGGAAATTTTCTGGTATTGAACTTGTGAACTACGAAATTGATAATGGAGTTTATGCTTGCAGGCTGCACAAGGGAATTCTTTTCTTCCTGGCATCAAGCAACGGTTGCTATCATTTATTTTTCGGAAGACTTGGAATGAGGAACCTGATCAGGCTTTGGTTAGCTACTTAGCTATCTTACACATTCATTTGCTATGTGATCTTGATCCGTGCTTTGCATTCTTACTCGCTTAGTTATTCCCAGGTTGATCTCAATATTTTGAATCCTCACGTCTGTTAGGAATATGCAACTTGTATTGTCACGGGGCCATAGGCTGGTATATATACATGTACAGGTGTAGGAAATATTCAGGAAACCCCTTATACAATGGGGTAAATATAAAAGACTACATGGCTATATGTACAGTACTCTTAACACCCTCCCTCAAATTCATGGTGGATGAACAACACTGAGTTTGGAGAGATAGAAGCCATGCTGCACTCTAGTCCGGGCCTTCGTAAATAAATCCGCCAACTGTAACTCGGAAGGCACATACTGAAGAGCAATAAGCTGATCCTGCACACCAACGCGCACATAGAAAGCATGAACACCAATATGCTTGGTGAGCTCATGCTTCACAGGGTCATGTGCAATGCTAATAGCACCTGTACTATCAAACAATAGCAGAGTCGGTGTAGTGACAGAAACACCAAAGTCCTGAAGTAACCATTGTAACCAAGTCACCTCTCCAGTCAAAAGAGCCATAGCTCGCGACTCAACCTCTGCACTCGAACGGGAAACTGCAGTCCGTTTCTTCGTCTTCCAGGCAATGAGAGAACCACCAAGAAAAACACGGTAAGTAGAACATGAACGGCGATTTGAGGGATCACTAGTCCAGGTAGCATTCGAATAGGCCTCAAGCCGTAAGGAATTGGAGCGAGGAAAGAACAGACGATGAGAGATCGTGCCTCGAAGATATCGGAGAACACGAAGGAGGTGACTATAGTGAATCGAAGTGGGAGCAGAGACAAATTGACTCAGAATATGGATTGGTTAAGAGATCTGGATGAGCGACAACTACATAGACAAGACTCCCAACAATATGATGGTAACGCGTCGGATCAGACTAGCGGTCACCATCAGTATACGGAGGTGGACATTGAGCTCGATGGGAGTCTCAACAATGTGCTCATCAGTAAGAGCAGCACGAGCAAGAAGATCCTGATATACTTCTCCTGGGAAATAAAAAAGCCATCTGAGGTAGAAGAGACCTCTATCCCAAGAAAATAGCGAAGAGGGCCAAGATCTGACATAAGAAACTGCTCACTAAGACGAGCCTTCACAAAGACAATATACTGCCAGTGATAATCATGTCATCAACGTAGAGAAGAAGAAGAGTCCGATCAAGAGTAGAAAGATGGACAAATAACGCTGGATCATGAGCACTCGCTGAAAAACCATTGGCGGTCGCCACAGAGGCAAAACGCTCAAACCAAGCGCGAGGGGCTTGCTTAAGGCCATAGAGAGAGCGACGAAGACGGCATACCATGCCATCAGGAACAAAATACCCAGGTGGGGGCTGCATGTAAACCGCTTCACGCAACTCACCATTAAGAAAGGCATTCTTAACATCAAGCTGAGACACAAACCAGTGGCGAACAAAGGCCATGGCAAGAAGTGTGCGAACAGTGGTCATATGGGCCACAAGAGCAAAAATCTCATCCAGAAAAAAAAAAAAAGCCACTAGACGAGCTTTGGCTCAAGAGAACCATCAAAGCGAGTCTTAACCTTGTAGACCCACTTACAAGTGATGGGGCGAACACCGGGAGGAAGAGAAACAAGATCCCATGTGTCGGTGCGCTCAAGAGCAGCAAGCTCCTCTGCCATCGCAAACTGCCATTCGGGATGAACAACAACTTGACGATAAGAAGTCGGCTCAAAACAACACCACCAACGCGTGGAAAACCAAGGCGATCAACAGGCGGAAGCGGGCAAGGATGCAACCCATAAGTAGGCTGAGATAAGGAAGGTGGCACATCAGTAGACGCATCCATATTTTGCAGATGACGAGTATAATATTGCATAAAAGATGGAAGAATACCAGTAGGATTCACCGAGAGAGGCGAAGGTGCAGAATCCTATGACAAGCGAGGTGAGGAAACCATGGGTGATGGTGGCGCCGGATCTGCAACAGTTGGAGAAGCGGGGGTGTAGGACGGACGGGCAAGGGCTTAACTGGAGTGATAAGCGTGTCAGGGAAAGTGAGGAAAGATATATCCTCTACTGAAAAGGCCGAGGAAGATGGACGCGGGTAGATGGGACGCGATTCATCAAAAGTCACATCCTGAGAAATACGCATCCAACGACCGACAGGATCCCAACAACAATAGCCCTTATGCTCATCGCTATAACCTAAGAAGACACACTCAACAGACTAAGTAGAGAGTTTGGTGCGTTCACGAGGGGCGGGAAGAACATAGCAAACACAATCAAGCAAACGAAGCGCCGAGTAATCAGGAGAATGACCAAAGAGACGTTCGAAAGGGACGCCACCCTACAGAGCAGTGGACGGCTGAAGGTTGATGAGATAGGTGGAAGTGGAGACAGCCTCAGCCCAAAAGTGAGGCGAAAGAGAGGCGACGCTCATCATCGCACGGGCCGTCTCAAGGTGACGATGCTTGCGCTCAGCCACACCATTCCGAGCATGAGCACCAGGACAAGAAAACTAAGCAAGAGTACCCTGCTCTGCAGGAACTGCACGCAACATCTTGGAGATATACTCTCCAGCAGAGTCAACATGAAGCACATGAATAGGCATAGAGAATTGAGTGAACCATGGCAGCAAAACGCTTATAGATAGATAAGACCTCATTATGAGAAGACATGAAATATATCCAGGTGTGGCGAGAGAAATCATCTATAAAGATGATATAGTGGCGATGACCCCCTTTCGAGGCAAAGGGAGCCGGACCCCAGACATCAGAGTGAACAAGGTCGAAAGGACGCTGAGATACAGTGTCGCTATGACGGTAAGGTAACCGGACCTGTTTACCAAGACGACAATCCCGGTAGTCTAAAGACATCGTCGGAGACGGGTCCAAGAAGACCACGTCGAACTAAAGATGAGAGACGAGAGCCACACAAGTGACCAAGGCGATGATGCCACTGCTGAAAAGATCTTGTAGACAAGGCAACAGAGGCGGAAAGACTGGCAGCGGTGGCAGTGGAGGGAAGGTGAAGCCAGTCAAGCTCCCAAAGACCCTGGGAGTCACGGTGTCGAGGGCCAGCACCAAGGAGAGCACCAGTGTGACAGTCCAGGAGTCAAAGTCGAGACTGACCCTATAACCAGAGTCAACAATCTGACCACCAAAAAGGAGCTGCATGGTAAGTCGAGGAACATGAGCAACATCAGGAACATGAAAAGATGAAGTGCTAAGAACGCCTCGGCTAGTAAGTGGGAGAGAAGTACCATCGGCAATAATAACATGAACAAGAGTCGAGAGATCGAATGGATGACAAGGTGGATGAATCATGAGTCACACGGAGATGTACCTGCATGTGTAGAAGGTGGTCTCACAATGCCAGAAGAGTCGGTAGCAGAACTAGCAGAACCTGTCGATGGAGAACGGAAGATGCAGGTAGCAGGCATCGAAGTCATGTAATCTCCTGCTCAGTCAAGAGCTCAACTGAAGAGGTCGGCGTAGATGCACTCGACAATAGAGAGCCGGAGGTAGCCAGCAGGTTGCGAAGTCACGCAATCTCCTGCTCAGTTAAGTACACATCCGGATTAGGCGACGTAGTAGCACCGGGAAAGGAGCGGCCACCTCCACCTCTGGAAGCGGCGGTGTAGCATGACCAGTAGTGTCCGCAAATGCTGACGAAGGAGATGAGGCCGTATGCAGACAAGCACCAAGTGCTAAGGGAAGACGTGTGTGCGAGGTGTAGTCCATGGAGCCATATACACCAACACTGTCGGGGAAAGTCGCAAGAGGAGTCGATGTAAAGCGACAAGCACTGGTGGAAGTCGTGAGAGGAGTCGGTGTAGAACGACAATCACAATGTGCGGAGGTTGAGAGAGGAGTCATTGAAGAGCGACCAACATAACCTGTAGAAGACCCAAAGGGGTCGACGTCACAGGTGGACGAGCATCAAGCACCGAGGAACGGCGCATGTGCGAGACGGAAGTAGTGAAGGGAACACTATCAGGAGACGGGCAGCAAGGGACATGCGTACCCAAGGAAAACATCTCTCTCTCTCTCTCTCTACTCGCGAAGACCCAACAGCCAAGCTAAGACAGCCGGGTTAGCAGGCAGCTGCGGAGCAGAGCAGATCACAACGGCACAGGAGGCTTCAGCAGAATTTGTCTAGGCAAGTGCACGAGCGTGAACACACGTCACACCCTTCACGGGTGGTGCAGAAGCAGCAGGTGAGCAAAGCACAAGTCATGTGCAGGCACACTCCATGGGCGGATGGGTGTCACGGAATCAGGCCAGGCTTTGAGCAGAACACGCGCACCCAGATGAAGCTCTCGTGAGGGAGCAGTGACCTGGCGCGTGGAGGCCTTCGGGCGTAGATGAGCGGGGCGGGGCGGCGCGTGATGAGGTGGCATGGCGTAGTCTGCAGTGGATCGGGAGGAGAGGAACACAGCGCCAGCCGTTCAGAGAAGAAGCGGCGGCACACGACGGGATCGAGCATGAGTTGCGGCGTGCGAAAAAAAAACCCTAGGGCTCTAATACCATGTTAGGAATATGCATCTTATATTCCAATGGGGCCATAGGCCAGTATATATACATGTACAGGTGTAGGAAATACTAGCAAACATTCCTGTGCACAACGGGAGAAAAATAACAACATCACAACCCATCACCACACATAATCTGCTTCATCCACTTGAAGAAGGTAATCCATTTGTCTCGTAGGGATCCTCATTTCCGCCGTCACGGACGTAGGCCGTTCACCTTGTCATAACACGTCTTGACGCGGTCAAGGCGATGGATTTGGTCACCGCATTGCCATTGAACCACACCGGTACAAGAGAACATTTATAACTTAAAAAAGTAATCTTGTCGAGCTAGACTTGAAGGCTGCCTTCCACAAATTGCTTCCTGATGTTCGTGCACTGTTACATAATGAAAATGTTCTCAACCAATATTTGTGTTAATTCGGTAAAATTTGTATAACATCAACCTTCAAATTTGGAGTATAGTAGATGAAACATAATTATTTCCAACAGAAATCTAAATTTGTTAACAAATCACCAAATGATATACACATTTCCGTTCAACACATATTACTACAAAAAATATCATCTGCCCATTGGAAGCGAACTGAGATTTATCGAGAAACCACTCAGCAACAGGGTAATACAATTTGTTCACATTGACAAAGAACAATATTAATCCAAAACTTAGTACGGCTCCGCAGATCAAGCCGGTGGTAGTGATACAAATCAAAATGCGGCTAATCAATTGGCGTGACTGCCGCTCACCAAAGTACGGCTCATGCACGCCCTCCCGAAGCAGCCTCACCTTTCTTGGATATGGCATCAAGTTCATGATCGCGCGAATCCAGCAATATCTCGTGAACTTCCAAGATAAATCCAAAAACTGCGTACATGTTTCTTTGGTGGAATAAACAACAGATGCGATCATGAGAACATGCGCTGCTAAACTGCACCGGCAAACAAAGTTGATTTGAGCCTGTGCATTGCAACGGGAGAAAATGACAGTATGCAGAACCAGCTCCGTCGTAGGGTTGAGTGCTCGGGGTGCAGAACCAGCTCTGCCGTGGGGTTGAATGCTCTTAGGGGAGGGCGGTGACAGCAGGGCAGAGCTAGTTGAGACCAGTGCGTGTGTGTTTTTACATTTTCCTGACAGTATATTTGAATTTTCAATAGTAACTTGTTGGTATCTCTGGTGCAAGCAATAAATAAGCATTTGCAAGCATACCAAATACTAATCCATACTTAATACATACTGGATCACAGTGCTAAAGTCTGTTTCTACTTGCAGAGTTTACATCTTTGTTAGACGATATGATACAAAGCACAACACGTGCTCTCAGGCAAGAGCATAGACAATCAGTAGTGGTGTGGATACTACACAATCACAAAATGTAGTGCTGCAAGCTAGCACAAGTTTATGTTACTGATAAAATGCCAAACATATGCATCTCTGTCAGCATTTGTGCTAGTAAAGACAGAAAAAGGGAAACTGAATTAGTTTACTCTAACATTTAAACATTGAAAACTGAGACACAGTCACCACCTCATTGATGAGGTTCATTATACCTGAGAAACCATGTCCATCACATCTCCAGAATCTGCAGAGGACACTCGTGCAGGAGCAAGGGAATCAAGCTCATCGAAGAAAATTACTCATGGGCGTGCTGATCTAGCCTAAAATTGATGGTGAATACTGATTATCTGAGTATATGTGGATATTTCATGGCAATTATATGGCTTGTGCAGATGGATATACCTTCTCAAAGATGTCCCTGATATTCTTCTCTGATTCTCCAACATACTCCATGTTTATCAGTTCTAGACTTTTTACACTGAGAAAGTTTAGTGAGCAAGTTCCGGACCTTTTACGCTAAGAACATGTAATGAGCACTCAGTTGCTACTGCTTTCACAAGTAATGTCTACAAATTCAAAAGAAAACATCCTAGTGAGCATGTATTATGTTGTTGTTGGATACAACTAACTTTTGAAAAACGAGAATGAAAACTCAATTCAGACAAAGTATAAAACAAGAAGTAATGTCTAGAACCTCTGAAACTTTTGAGAAATCAGGCGCTAGAAATACCTCCTACGTGTAGCTATGATCCAGAGCGCCACATCAATCAACCTTGGAAGATGACAGTGTCTGCGAGGCAGTCAGGCGCGAACTTGCGTGTGAACATGTGCTCATAGGTCTGAGTTGTTGGACTGGTGCAGCTCGGCGATGAGACGCAGCAACGCCTCTGACGCGGCATACGTGTGCGGATCGCCGTTGATGCGCGTGAGTGTGTACCGGGCGCAGCCAGCAGGGTCGGCCAAGTTGAGCCTCCTCGGTAAATATTACTCCTGCGGGTAGCAGGAGTCCTGCGCTACGACTCCAGCAGGCACTGCTCACTGCGCTCGCGGATGACAAGCAGCCATTTGGAATAGAAGAACCTGAATCCAAGAAAGGCACAGCAATATAGCTCTTCCACCATGGTCACTAATAAGAAGCTACGGTTAGTGTCTCCAAGAAACATAAACAATTCACAGTAGTAAACAATTCTCAGATCCAATGATGCATGAAGCTCCCTGCCTGGTCATGTTCATTCTCACTGAAGTTTGATGTTGCCCTGAATATATCTATCAACGGTGAGCACTGCATTTTCTTTGCAGGTCCCTGCTGCAATCAAATTTGCAACATCCATAAACCAGTCCATAAATACTCTTAACTTTCTCAAGGGGATTACAACTTAGAGCCAAATAGTTTCAGATTCGGGAAGAAACTCATTGAATGTGTTGTTGTCAAAGCCTATTGCCCCTGTTGCCTTGAAGCTCCTGTACCAAGAAACAAATATCAATTCACGGTTTGACTAATCTAGACCAAAACAAATCAAACGAGCTCTCCTGATTGTGCTATACAATCCTAATCCTCCTCTGCAAGTAGCCAACAGCTTTTCCCCTGCCTGCAACTGCCCGCTTCCTATGCCAATAGAGCGCGCACGTCAAGCCACCCACGACACACACACAGCCGGCCAGCCGGTGGGAGTATAGAACGGACAACACATGCCAGGGGACTGAAGATCCACCCGTGGCAGAGCAAGATGAAGGTGAAATCGATCCCAGAGGAGAAAGAGCAGGCTTTCACTGGCAACCAAGATGACTATGATGCAGAGGATGTCTCGTCTGGCAGCAAGGAGGTGGTGACATGGTGGAGGCTGCCGACGGCGAAGAGTGTAGACCTGGACGTGGGGCGCTGACATGATGCCACCGTATGGGGACGGCCGAACGCCAAGGGACACCTGGACATGGCGGTTGTAACACCCCCTGTATGGGCTGTCGCCATGTGGTTTGTACCTGTGTGTGGGCTACAAGATGGGCCAAGGGTTATCTGTGTGTGGGCGTAGTAGGAGTATATGTATCACGTTGTAACACCAAAGGGATTTAGGTTGTAGATGAATGAACTCTGAAGCTTTCTCACCTTCGGTTCTCTTGTTCCTCAGCCCCTTGTTTGATTCCTCACCCTAATTCTCCTCAAATTATCTCAAACTACCAAGGCACTCAGGTGATCTGTCCGATCTCGATCCATTCCACGATCGGGTCATGACAATTTGGTAATCAGAGCCCCAAAATTTCCTCGAAATTTTGCTTCCGCTGTGTGTTCCTCAACTCTCTCGGCCAGATTCGTAACATCCATTGCCCTGGGTGCGGTTTGCTTCCGTGAATCGCGCAAAATCCCTGGGCTAGGTTGGATCGGCTTGGAGTGGAGCGACAACGACATTCAAACCCTCAGCACATAGACAAGAAAACAATCACCTGCCACTTCCTGCCTAACAGGTGTTCGACGAAATGTCGAGCAAGCAAGTGGTGTTCACCGGCGGTGTTCTCCGCGTCACTGTGCACCATGTGTACTACTCGATCAATGAGGAGACGTTGCAGCAGGTGTTTACAGTGTATGGCGTGGTGAAGATCTCTGTGTACCAGAGAGTCAACCATGTGGAGGCGGTGGTTCAACTTCGATCAAGAAGCGCGGCAGCACGGGCTCTCGCCATGCATGGTCGGTGCATCTATGAGCGTGCTTGCCTCCTCGACATCCAGGATGTGTCGCTGGAGTACAACCTGCACTTGTGCTCGCTGCTCGAACAGAAGCAGACCACAACCGTGGCCGAGTACACGACGGCGTTCTGGGAATGCGTACAACACGTACTGGATATCAACCCCAACCTAAGCATCAAGTGCTTCGTCCACCAGTACATCGAGGGGCTGCACAAGGATATTCAAGCAGTCATGCAGTCGCAATCGCCGTCTAGCATCACCAGAGCATCGTGTCTTGCTCGGATAAGGGAGGAAGAGATCATGCAGGATGAGTCGATATGCGCCGAGGAGTGTGGCGATGGCTACGGCCATGGAGTACAGGACCGCGGCATCGATGCGAGCAAGCTTGCTGCTCCGACACCGACCATGTGCTTGACAGAGTGCCCGGATTACGACGACACCGTCCATGTCGCTGCACCTGCCGTGCTTGCCTCCCCTGCCGTGTGCGGCGAGGACCTTGACATTGACAATGCCCATGTCGCTGCACCTGTTGTGCTTGCCTCCCCTGGCGTGTGCGACGAGGACCTCGACATCGACACCGACCATGTCACTGCACCAACGCCCGCCATCTGCTCGACGGGTGACCTGGCCCATGGTAGAGATGACTACGACCCCATGTCAGTGTCCATGATCCTCTGGAGTATACCAGCCCCACCACAGAGAGTGATTCCTGACTTTAAGCTCATCGCGATGATACGCACCAGTTGTTTGTTCAAAAGCTCTGTCGATGCTGCCTATGTGTTGACAGTCGTGCTCATGTCGGATCTGATAATGGGTCGGAAGGCACAAGGACAGGTGATCCGACCAGCACCGCGGCCTTCGTTCTTCAGCAAGCATACCAATACAGCTTCACGTGAGGCATGCATGGCTATTTGGCATATGACTCATGAAGTTGACATTTTGTCCATTGGTGCACAACATTTTTCGCTTCCTTTACTTAACTCATGGCGACAAGATCACTTAAAGCAGAATGATCTATTCCAGATGCTTAAGAAATGGTGCATGCATAATAAATATGTGCAGCTCGCCCGTACAATTTTTGAAGCTTACATCCAGTTTCGTGCTACCAGTGAGGTTTTCACTTCAATGCTTAATTGGGAAGCTGCACTTTTGTCCACGGACCTCCTATTCGACGAGTACACTGAACCGATGACTATTGAATGGCATTTTTATCTTGTGCAACCGGTTCATCTTTATTGTCTTCTAGCTTCAGCTGAACCTTCTGATCGCGGCGAAGGATGTGAAGCTATGCTCACTTGTGCTCAGTTCACCTTGAGAGGAGTTAAAGTCCTGAAATAATTGCCAAGTTGTTCTACAACTATTCTTCTTATGGTCTCTTCTATGGAGGATAGTGCCCAATGGAAGTGTACTTGGAGATCACCCTCTGTGTTTGAAGAATTCCTAGCGGAAGTTACAGTTTGGCAACATGGAAATGGTGCCGTTAACTCCGCCTACCTGGTTCTCCTTGTTCGCTATGTGACACTTCAAGTTGAGACCGTCTTGGATGTTTCTCAACCCTGTGAACCCTTTGTTAACAAAAGAAGAGTAACATCACTGTATACAGAAGGAAGAGCATTGTTTATAGGAGTACTTCACCCCATTATTCCCTTTCACTTGCCATTGAAGATATGGGTTCCGGTGTTTCTAGTTACCAGCTTGTCTCGATGGAGCTCTCTGATAGGGGATTCAAGTTCCATCTTCGCAATTCAAAATTTGGAACAATGGGTGCTTCCTATGGTAACAAGTTCAGCTACCAGACTATGGGACCCAGGAATCTTTGATGTTCAGTGCCTCAGCGCTATTAAGTTTCTTTCAACCACATGGGTCTCATGCTTATTTGTTCCTGATGTGAAAGATTATCTTGGTCATGGACTTGAGCTTTCAGCTGCAACACAACAGGATCCTGGAATTCGACACTTTATTCTTCTACCTTGCTACTTCTTGGGAAAACCGGGTGTGTGCGCTGGTACAGTAGTGCACCTGGGCAATACAAACTTTGTTGTGACTGTATTTGAATATCTACAGCTGTGGGACAAGGGAAATTCCATTTTGATTCAAGTGACTGCAGTGTTCGGCACTTTTGGTGCTCTAACTTGCACGTACAAGAGGACATATTTTTCTAGAAGGCAATGGGACCCTGGGATTTTGCAGTTTATCCTTGGAACTTGGGTATCATCTAGTGGCAAGATGGTATCATCTAGTGGCAACATCTTGCATACACGCATTCTCAACTTATCTGAAATTTATTGTTGGCTGGACTGTGATATGCAACTTGGTTATTTGGGACACATGGTTGTGATACTACCATCGACTCTATTCTGGTTTCCAAAGTGGCCTCTCTCTAAAATGCAGCAAGTTGAGAACTACATGATGCTTCCTCCAGAAAATATTGCTCAAGCCATGTTCGAACTAAACTTTTGGATGATAACACTTGAGTTCTCTCGAGATCGTTCAGCTAGCCACTTACCCCTTCAGTTCCTTGTATTTCTTCGCACCAGCAGAACTGAGATATATTCTTCTGGGACCCAATGCTCACTTTTTCCGTGGTGGTTTTCATCTGATCGAAGAGCAATTCATGAGCGGACACCACAGATCACAATATATACGCATGTGCAGATGTTCTTAGGAGGGCTCAGTTTTGAGATGAATCGATCTCAAGGCACCATAGAGACTGCAGCCATGTTGTGGCGCCATTCTACTAACCAGCTGCTTGTTTGTATCATTCGCATTGGGGAGCCCGTGAAGGGAGAGACCAAAACTTGCACTCGCCTGCTTGCTGTCAAGGAAGGGACCTCAAGTTGGTTTAGATTTATCTTGTGTGTGAACAACATGCCCCACTTTTCAACTACAGTTCCATTTGAAACTGAATTAGTGCCATCTCCCAATGAGCTGATCAGGTGCACGCATATGCTACTGCCATATGACCCAGGAGGACTAGCTCTTCACTTAGATGAGATTGGAGGTATTCAGAATTCAAGCTTGATCATCATCGGCTTGGGGGCAAGCCGATTTTCAAGGGAGGGAGAGTGTAACACCCCCTGTATGGGCTGTTGCCATGTGGTTTGTACCTGTGTGTGGGCTACAAGATGGGCCAAGGGTTATCTGTGTGTGGGCCTAGTAGGAGTATATGTATCACGTTGTAACACCAAAGAGATTCAGGTTGCAGATGAATGAATTCTGAAGCTTTCTCACCCCCGGTTCTCTTGTTCCTCAGCCCCTTGTCTGATTCCTCACCCTAATTCTCCTCGAATTATCCCAAACTACCAAGGTACTCAGGTGATTTGTCCGATCTCGATCCATTCCATGATCGGGTTGTGACAGCGGTGGCGGAGAGCGTTGAGCTAGTGGATCCGAAGGGGGGACGGATCCGGTAGCCGCCAGGTGCATCGGGCCGCTAGCACCTCGATCTAGTTAACAGTGGCGGCGATGGTAGGTAGAGGAAGAGGAGGGGATCGAGAGTTTTTTTAGGCAGCATGGGCTGCGTCGTGCGTGGGATGTGGCAGAAAAAGACTTAGTAAGGAAAAAAAGGAAGAAAGAACGAACGAACCGTTTTGTCGCTTGGCAGTGGCATACATTGTAATAATAGGTAATAGATCTGAGTCATTGATCTTTGCGCTTGACACAGAAATTAACGGAAGGGATGACGGATGGAGAACTATGAAAGCCTCCGTCCTTTATTATTAGGTAAAGATAAAGATGCAGGAAACCCCTTATACAATGGGGTAAATATAAAAGACCACATGGCTATATGTATAGTACTCTAACAACGTCAATTATGATGCTTAAAATCATCTCTAATTTATTGCATCCACTGCTGAAATATTCGCACTCCCTGTCATTATTGTGTACAGTTAATCTTGCATCTTTTGAATTGTTGAAACAAACTTATGCTTAATTGCTTATTCTCCCTTCTTTCTTGGTCGTGTGGTCTTTCTTGTGAAGGAAAAGTGTTTTGTCTCTACTTGTTTGAAATTGTATTTTTGTTTGCAGAGGGTCCAGCATCTGAAGAAGAAATTTTATTTTCACTTTCAAGACTATGTGGATCTTATCATATGGAAGGTATCTATAGATACTTTCAAGACTAGCTTAAATGAATCATAATAGCAGTAGGATTTTGCTCTGTTTTTCTTTTGCCTTGGTTCTTTCTTTCTTCTCTCTTCTGGTTATTCTTAAGTATTGGCTAGCCTATGTTTTGTCTCCTTTTTGTTCCTGGTTTTGGCTGGTTTACTTTGGAAGTCTTATGCCTTCTCTGCAGTCTTTTATGTGAGATTTTTTTTTCTCCGACTGTCATCCCTTCATTTTTTTATGTTAGATTGAAGTTTTATATTCTTCACTTACAGTTTTTGTTGTTCATTTTAGCTAGCTATCAGTAACCTAAGTATTTACGGGGACTATGCTGTTAACTGAACACATTGTTTCCTGCTAAATAATTTTTGCAAGAGGTGTTTATAACATGATAGTGGAACAGGTACAGTTTTTGGATCGCCGTCACCTATTTATCAAGTTTGGTAGTGTCGATGGAGGGGTAAATCTATTTTCTCCTGACATCTTACCAGTATTTTATTCGCATCTTGTCACCATTTAATTGCAGACACTCTAATATATTTCTTTAGGTTACTCGAAGCACTGATCAAAACCTAGCATTCTTTGCTGTGTACAACATGGAGACGACAGATATTGTCTCACTCTATCAGGTATCTATGATCATCAGAGATGCTGTTCAAGTTATTGGATATATTTTCCCTTGTGTTTGAACATAATACATAATTTGTCAGCAGAATTCTTCGGAGGAGCTGTATTCATTGTTTGAACATTATTATGATCATTTCCATGCAAATCCTCAAAATTCTTCACATGAGAAATTTATCTCGTCGCATTCCAATAGTGTTCATGCTCTTGATCAACTTCGCACCATTAAAAATAAAGCAAGCAGCTCCTCACAGGTAATGCTGTTAACGCAAGTTGTATGAACTATGATGCATTTTTGGTGAACCATTCTATTGATCTGTTCCATTCAAATGCCTCGACAAGATGCGAGGACTTGTGCATGTTGCGGCCCTAATGGTCTCTTTATTTCCAAGAATGATGCTCTTATTGTTGACTACTGAAATGTTTCAACGTATTCTAGTAATAGCATGCACAATTTCCACATATGTTGTAAGAAAGAGGTTTTCTTGGATATAACACACATGACATGCAATATAAAAAACAGTTTTCTTGGATATGTATGTTCAGAATTAATTGCATAATAAGGAGATTTTCTTGGATATAATGTGGAGAATTCCAAATAATGTAGGGCTAGAAATTGAGTTTTAGCCTTCCAGGTTAGCTTCCCTGAGCATGCCGTCAGTTCTAGTAGTACTAGAAGTCCAATTTGTTTCAGGTTTAGTGAATCAACTAAGAAAAAGCAAACTTTGTTTTATCTTTAAGCTTATTTTCTGGTGCTTGTCATGCCTTTTCAGTTATATATACCAACTTACATGCAGTTCCAGATGACGTGGTATGCTTGTGAAAATGTTAGAAACCCATACCGTCACAGACCCAATTGCTCGGATCTGGATCGGGGAAGGGAAGGGGATGAGATCGGGCTTGGAAGAAGGGTTTCTTGCCAAGGAAGATGAGATACAGAGAGTAGGCGAGGAATCCAGTTCAGATACAAATCACGCATGCCTTGCCTACTGGCTACAGATGACTATATCCCCAGCCACTCATACACGCAGGTGGGCCCATGCCACATGGCAGCGGGGGTCCCATCTTCACACGTCCACCGCATCAACCACTGGTGATGCAGGTGTGACATTCCCCACTCCTTTAGAACGGGCGTCCTCTTTAGAAGATGCGTGTTGCTCGATGTCGTCGCCCGGAGGTTCGTCCCGCACTAGAGCTTGTGGAAAGCGGCGACAGAGAGTTTTGTAGTCCTCCCAGGTCGTCAATGTGTTGTCGTTCGTCCAACGGACCTTGATCTACATGAGAGCACTGTTGCCGCGCTCGACCATGCGTCGCTCCACAATCTCCACAGGCTCGTTATCGTGGCCAGCGAGATCTGGCGGCTGCGGGAGCTCGGAGAAGACCGGCGTGTAGTTGGGGGTGAACGGCTTGAGCCGCGACACGTGAAAGACGGGGTGAATCTTGCTGTCCGCCGGGAGCTCCAATTTGTATGCCAACTTTCCAATCTTGTCGAGCACCGTGAACAGCCCGAAGAACTTGTATGCCAGCTTGGCACAGGGACGGTTGGGACGGACGACTGCGCATATGGTTGAAGCTTGAGGAGGACGAGTCTCCAACTTCGAAGGAACGCTCAGTGTGGTTTTGATTGGCTTGCTTCTTGAAACGGTGCTGGGCGCCCAGAATGTGCTCGCGCACTCCCCAGTCCCAGGGCTCGCCGTCGATGACCGGCGTAGACTTGTCGTCCCAGAGTGCCATGGCGCCAAGGTTGGGATCGACTCCGTAGAGCGCCTTGAACGAAGAGCATGTGATGGACGAGTGAAAGGACTAATTGTACCAGAACTCCGCTGTGGGTAGCTAGCGCCTCCATTGCCAGGGCTCGTCGTGCACCGCGCACCGCAGGTACATCTCCATGCATTGGTTGACCCTCTCGCTCTGGCCGTCCGTCTGCGGGTGGTACGCCGTGGAGTAGAGCAACTTGGTGCCCGCGTTGGCGAAGAGCTCCCACTAGAGCGCGCTGGTGAAGACACGGTCGCGGTCGGAGACGATGGACCTCGAAATGCCGTGGAGCTTGACGACGTGATCCCAGAAGACCTTGGTCACTTGCGGTGCTTTGAAAGGATGCCGGAGCAGGATGAAGTGCGCGGACTTGGTGAGCCTGTCCACGACTACCATGATCGAGTCGAAGCCTTCTGATGGTGGCAAGCCCTCCACGAAATCTATGGTGAGGTCGCGTCGTGGTGCTGTTTGTACGGGCAGCGGGGCCAGCGTACCCGCCGTCTTGCTTTGCTCGTGCTTGGCGTGTTGACAAACTTGGCATTGACGCACGCAATCCGCGACGTCGCCCTTCAGGCCCTCCCACACGAAGAGCTTCTTGATGCGCTGGTAGGTGGCAGTAGTGCCGGAGTGACCACCTACCGCGCTGTCGTGCAAGGCGCTGATGATCTTGGTGCGTAGTGTCGTGTTCTTGCCAATCCACAACCGATCTTGCTTGCGAATGAGCCCCTTGTAGAGTTCGAACCCGTCGTCGTCGGGGCTGATGATTGCCAGACGCGCCAAGCGCTCCTGTGCATCGGCGTCCGTGGCGTAGGAGTTGGCCACCTCCTGCACCCATGCGGGTTGGTAGATCGAGAGTGCGTCGAGGTTCAGCGCGTCAGCGGCACCGTTGTCGCTGCCGCGACGGTACCAGAACTTGAACTGGAGGCCTACCAGTTTCGCCATGGCCTTCCGTTGCAAACCGGTAGCTAGCCGTTGATCTTGAAGATTGCATAAACTCTTGTGATCCGTGACGATGGTGAACGGTCCCTGCTGAAGGTAGGCGCGCCATTTATCGATGACCATCATGACGGCGATGAACTCCTTCTCGTACGTCGATAGCTTTTGCTTGCGCATGCTGAGCGCCTTGCTGAAGAACGTTACAGGGTGGCCCTCCTGAGCCAGCACCGCGTCGACACTAGTGTCGCATGCGTCCGTCTCAAGGGAGAACGAGCGCGCGAAGTCGGGGAGCGTGAGCACGGGCGCGGTCACCATCCCTCGTTTGAGCAGATCGAACGCAATCTGCGCCCGCTCCGTCCACTCGAAGCCCTTCTTGGTCAGAAGGCTGGTCAGCGGCTTGGCGATGATGCCGTAGTGCGCGAAGAACTTGCGGTAGTAGCCTGTGAGGCCGAGGAAGTCCCGGAGCTCGGTCGCCGTGGTCGGTGTAGGCCATGCCAACATGGCATGTGTCTTCTCCGGACCAGTCGCGACGCCGTCCTTGGAAATGATGTGGCCGAGGTAGGAGATGATGTCTTGCGTGAACGAACACTTGGATTCCTTGGCGTACAACTGGTGCTCCCGCAACAGGGTGAGGACGAGGCGCAGGTGTTCCAGGTGCTCCTCCAACGTCTCACTGAAGACTAAGATGTCATCCAGAAAAATGATTACGAATTTACGAACATACTTGGCGAAGATGGCATTCATCAAGCACTGGAAGGTGGCCTGGGCATTCGTCAGCCCGAACGGCATGACCTTGAAGTGGAAGTGTCCATGATGCGTCTTGAACACCGTCTTCTCTTGGTCCCCAGTGCGCATTCTGATCTGATGATAGCCGGCGCGGAGATCGAGCTTGGAGAAGAATGCTGCGCGAGCCAGCTCGTCGAGCAGTTCGTCTACAATCGGTAGCGGGAACTTGTTTTTGACCGTGGCGTCGTTGAGCCGCCGGTAGTCGACGCAAAAACGCCATGTGCCGTCCTTCTTGACGAGAAGCATCGACGCTGCGAAGGGGCTCATGCTGTGCCCAATGACGCCCGGCTGCAGCATCTCTTGGACCTGACGCTCGATCTCGTCTTTCTGCAACGGCGAGTAGCGGTAGGGTAGGGTCTGGAGTTGGCGGGGCGTGCGTCCTCCACCAGCGTGATGGCGTGGTCGTAGCGACGATGAGGCGATAGGCCTTTTGGGTTGGCGAACACGTCGGCGAAGTCGTCCAGGATGCCCTGCACGCTAGGCGGTTTGGTGGCTTGGGGCTCCGTGGCACGGGGCAGGTCCAGCACGGCCATTACCAGATGTCGTTGCCGGCTTGCCATTTGTGCAGCTGATCGGGCTCGATCTCTTCCAGCGTCTCTTGTTGCTTGGGTTGAACACCTTTCAACGTGATCATGGTGCCCTGGTGCTCAAAGGTCAGCGTCTTCGGGAGCCAGTGGCAGCTCATCCGGCTGAACTGCTTAAGCTAGTCCATGCCAAGCACACCATCGTAAGCCCCCAAAGCCAGTTGCCGCATGTCCATGCGGAATGTGTCTCCTCGAATCCACCACTGCAGCCCTTGGACCATGCTGTTGCAGGACATGCGCTCTTCGTTGGCGACGCGTACCTTGACCGCCGGCACAGTGACTGACGTTGCTTTGATGCGGTCTACGAATGCCGTGGAAATGAAGTTGTGCGTGCTCCCAGAGTCCACCAACAACAACATAACTTGGTTGCCGACGAGCGCTCGTAGACGGATAGTATGCGGTGTCTCGGTCCCCGTGACAGCGTGCGTGGAGAGCACGCAACACTCGGGTGTCGGCTCTGGTTGTGCCGGTGCGCCGAGCAGGTCCAAAGCGTGGACCGCGTCGTCGCTGAGCAACTCACCGTAGTCGCCGACATGGATCGTAGGCAGTTGGGTGGCTGGCTTGCACCGATGCTCGCGGGAGTACCGATCTCCACATTTGAAGCAGAGGCCGTTGGCACACCGATGCTCGCGTTGCTGGCGCTCGCGTGCCAGGTCGTCGTTGGGCACAACAGCGCCCCCTGGCCGTGGCGCCCCCACGGCCCGTGGTGGTTGTGGCAAGAGGGGTGGTGGAGGTTGACTCGTGGGAGTGATTTGCGGACGAGCACGCTGATTTTCCGCCTCTTCTTCCATGATCCTGGCCAACACGGCAGCACGAGTAATGCTCGACGGCTCTTGAAGGCGGACCATGGCCCGGAGATCGTGCGCAGGCCCAACAGGAATTGCGTGATGAAGAGCTTGGGGTTGAGCGTCGCGTCGAGGGCGAGCAAGTGGTACATGTGGGCCTCGAACTCCACCCAGTACTCTGCGACGGTGCTGGTCTGCCTGAGCTGCAGCAGCTTATGCATCTCCACCTCGAACTCATCCGGACCGAACTCGCTGATGAGGGCCGCTGTGAACTCCCCCAGGTTGGCGCAAGGTGCGTCTGACGGTACGCCTGGAACCAGTGTGCTGCGTGACCGTCGGTGTAGAGCGACGCCGTGGTAACCCAACTGTGTGACGGTATGTGGTACAAATCAAAGTAGGCGATGCAGCGGTCGATCCGGAGGCTGGGCGCCTCGCCGTCGAAGCGAGGAAAGTCATGCTTGGGGGGCTTGACCGTGTACTCCTCGGCTTGCCCGTAGTAGATGCCGCGGCCTGGCCCGTGCCCGTGAATGGCGGAGATGGCCACGTGGGAATCAAAGGAGGCACGTTGTTGGAGAGGCGAGCGGTTGGTCCTTGGGGACGAGGGCCGCGTGTTTGCTCAACAGACGTCACCGAGGACGCCTGGGGCTTGCCGTCTTGGGTGTCGGCCGCGTGCGGTCAGTGGAGCGCAACGGCGGTCGGTGATGGTGGTGGATCGCGGTGCTGCCGCACCTCGTGGACGTCTGCTTGAGTGAGATCTAGTTGCTTGCGGAGGTGCGCCAGATCAGACGACACCTGCGTGTTGAATGCGAGCTGCGCTTCGAGATGCTTGTCGCCCGCGAGCTTGCTTTCATCGAACCGCGTCAAGAGCGACTGGAGCATCGATTTCAGCTCTCCGGTTGATTCGGACATGGCGGCGATGATGTGGCGGGTTTGGGCAGACGTTTGGTCGGCGGTGCCGTTGCACTCGCTCCAAATCAGGCCAACCCCACTGGGGATTTCGGGTGGATCTCGTCGGAGCAAGTTCCACACCCACATCGTGGATGTTACAGCTTGATCGAGAGGGTGAGAGTGGCGGCGGAGAAAATTGGTGGTGGGGAATGGAGGCTCTGATTACCAACCGTCACAGACCCAATTGCTCAGATCTGGATCGGGGAAGGGAAGGGGATGAGATCGGGCTTGGAAGAAGGGTTTCTTGCCAAGGAAGATGAGATACAGAGAGTAGGTGAGGAATCCAGTTCAGATACAAATCATGCATGACTTGCCTACTGGCTACAGCTGACTATATACCCAGCCACTCACACACGCGGGTGGGGCCATGGCACACT
>NW_024115919.1:0-6308 GCF_003073215.2 Triticum urartu | reverse complement strand
CTTTCCCTCCATGAATTGATATACATGTCATCCCACTTCCTATGATTTTCCTATTCCTATGTTACTCCTATCCCGTGCCAGAACCATGAGTTGGTTGCGAGATCTTATGGGTTTCAGCTCTAGCCTACCCCAACTTGTTTGAGACTAAAGGCTTTGTTGTTGTTGTATGTTATTCCTATCCTATGAACCAAAGGAGGCCTTACAGTGATAAGACAAAAACAGAACAATTAGCATGTATGTGCGCATCCCAATGAAATTTCTTCATGCATGTCTTGAGTAGAGAGAAAACAAGGAGAGCGAGTAGACAGGAAGTGGGTGGTGGATATGTGATTGTGAAGCTGACCAATATAGCGCAATCGCGGCGGAGCGAGAGAGAAAACCAGAGAGGAAGAGAGTATGGTGTCTTCTTGCAGTTGTTTTAATATATCTTATCCTTACATACATTTATTTATCTATATAAAGACATGCAAAGGTGCATCGAGGACACGTAGATGAAGGGTCCGCCAGTTTCTACACTTTTTTTTCATAACTGACCCAATACAGAAAGAAAACAGTAAAACAAACAACTGGATGAGTGAAACCACTACATAAAAATTAGTATTCATCAGCAAACAAGCAACTTACATTAAAATGTTCGATTATCTCATTAAGATCATCTTTGCGATTTGCCACCTTCCTACCTGTTCCAGCACATATGATCACAATAGGCGCAGTATAGTATAGCATGGTAAAAATATTGTGCAGTTAGTAAATAAAAATACAAGAATAGCTACTGTAGTTAATTAATTAATATACTCTCCGACCCATATTACTTGTCGTACCTTTAGTACAACTTGGTTTTAGTAAATTTATAGCAATCATCCACTTGATCAATTTGGTAAATTCACAGCGACCATCTATTTAACCAGTTCAGAATTTACTGTCACTTTCAATTTAAGCAAGGACTCTGATCTAACAGCAATCAGATGTGTGTGATGCAATTTGGACCATGCAGAAGTCTTTTGTGATAGCACCATCTGTAGGTAAGCTCAACTAAGAATAAGTGTTTTTTTTCTGGAAAGAATGAAATTAAGTGCTACCAGTGTTTATTTTCATGCCTAACTACTCCCTCTGTTCCTAAATATAAGACGTTTTGGCAGTTCCATTTAAACTGCCAAATGTCTTATACATTTATAAACAGAGTAGTAGCATTTAACAATGTATGGAAATGGATGCAGCATGTAAATACCTCGAGATAACCACTAAACATGTACAGTAAGAAGTCTAATTATAAGTGAAAAGGCACACTTTCTGCAGCCATGCAAACATGTACAGTAAGAAGTCAAGCACAAGCAACACGTGTGTCGTTTGCGAACATGGAAAGTTGAGACAACTAAGGATAGGAAAGATGTGATAGTTTAATTAAAACTTAAGATAACCACTAAACAGAATAAAGATATGCAGTCAACACACAAGAATGGAGAAATGCAACAATCATAAGTTCAGAAATGTGTCAGCTTTGAATAGAAAAATACAAATAAAAACTGAGAACTCTGGTAAGGTCACAGAAAAAATATGATTCCCATTAAAATAATACACAAGTTAGCAAAGTGAGAACTGAAACCTAAAGTACTAAATTTGACAGCTAAAACAGAATCTAAACAACTTTACACGTGAAGTGTTTATAATAGACAGGCACAACCAACAACTGGGAGGAGGATGGATCAAGTATGAGTACCATGTTGATCCTTTAAAATCGTAGAACTCGATGACTCAGTAATCCTGCGTTCCAGTTTAATTAAGTTTCCGTATAAATCAGGCTTGAACGAGTCTTCCCCTTGGTTGTTGATGTCAACAGCAATTGCGGCATAACTGTGATTTAAATTTAACAAAATAAACTATATTAAAATCAATCACACGAAAGAGAGATAGAACAGTCAGAGGATAAATGCAAAACCGTTCACCACAGATTGTACGGTAGAAATATTGTATCATGATTGATGCAGTCATCAATTCCTCAATCATACGCAGGACCATAGCTACTAAAGCAGGGCACCCTGACAACCTTCTGATTTAATGTTCAATCGCCCAACTGGTGGTTGACCATTTGGAATGATTAACATTATTTTATTCAGCCAAGGGCAGTCGGTGAACCAGCAGGTTCAGCCGCTATTTCACCAATTTGCAAAGATCTAACCCCAGAGACTGTCTGCTTTTAATAGGCAGCCTCTGTTGAATTTTTACAGAAAAATCTTCAAGCTAAACTAAGTTATTATGCTACATGTTTATTATAGAACAAAATACATGCCTACAGATCATTGTTAGAAAAATACTGTATGACCCATGAAAAAACAATGATGTCTGGATTACCCGAACATGTATGAATTTTCAACCGAAATGATGTCTTTCTAAGTAGAACTATAGGCATATATTTCACACCATAACATGTATAATTTTTTATGGATCTTTTCAAACAAGTGTTTGTATGGGACCTACCGACCTAGTGCAAAGTACAATATTATCGTGTTATATCTGGTGCACAGTTAGAACTTCCGTCTGACCTGCTGCAAAGTGAAAGAAGTGGCAACCTGCCTGGTGCAAAGTGCAATTTACTCTATTACTCCCTCCAAACCATATTACTTTCCGCTCAGACGGATGTATCTACATGTATTTCAGTGCTAGATACATCTGTTTGAGCGACAAGTAATATGTATCAGAGGGAGTAATATTAATATTAACAGTGTGATGTGCGACAGTTGGTACCCTGTTTGAAAAATACATCAATTAATACAATAAAACCAGACCAGTGTATAAGTTTTTTGATAAATCATGTGATCTCTATTCTTTTCTCTGAACCATACAGCTGCAACATTTCCTAAAAATGACTGCAGCAGATTTTCAGGTAATACAGCTTTGAAGAATGTTAGTGACTAGTGTCATGTGCAACAGCAAAGGGTATGGACAAGGCTCAGATAGGTAACTGTTGGTGTGTGTTACTGCAACGCATGCTGTTCAAATGTTTAATAAATGTTTTCATATAATAAAAATTGGCCCAAGTGCTAGCAGCATAGCACTGCTTTCGCTGTAATCACGGTCCCGACACCTCGCCAACTTGTTAGGATCAACAGGGATTAGGCCCAACCGAAGAGATTGTGTAACCTTTAATATTCCTAAATGGTGTGCAAAAACCGTATCCAGAAACCCATCTACAGAAATACAGCAACCATCATAACAATCTGCACCACACAGCAGCTATTCCCAACCAACAACTATCCTCGCGATAAAATCTAATTTTTTCCCGATAGTGACTCACCGATTATTAGTGATTTAGATGACAAAATAAAAGATAGTAGTGGGTACAGAAGGCGAACGCTACCTGCAGCCAGTCTTGATGAAATCTTTAATCGTAGCGGCCCGCTGCGTGTTCTTGGCGCGGCAGCCGCAGGGGGCTAGGGTTTGGGTGGAAGCGTACTGCCGTTCTGCCCGGTGATGAAGTTGACGTGCTCGCCGAGCTCGATGTGCAAGCTGGAGTGGCACATGAAATTCTCCAGCCGGATGCGGGAGATGGTCCCCGCCATCGCCGCCCCTTCCTCCTCGCCGGCGATTCGGAAGCTGAGACGGCGAAGATTTGGGGATTTTCTGGGGGTCAGACTTCTGGTGTGGGGTTTTTCCCCTTTTTTCCCGAGGGGGGGACTTTTTTTTTTTGAGACAACCGAGGGGGGGACTTCTGGCGTGGTGGGCGGTTCGATGGGCGGGAGAAAGCCCGCCAAACTGAGGAATGGGCGGGGAGAGGCCGCGGGGTCAGACGGATGCGCCTATACAGCGCTTCAGGCGCTCCGCGCTCCAACCGTTTGCGCTCGCGCGATCTCTGCACGAGCGGCCCATTAGCTTTGACCACTCGCTAGTTTGGCAGCTACCAAGCGGTCAAAGCTTTCAGATTTATGAATTTTAAAAAAAATCATGAATTTGAAAAAAAAAAGTTATTGGGTTATAAAAAAGTTTGCAGAGTCGAACAGAGTTTGTGAATTTGGAACAAGTTCATGACTTTGGAACAAAAACTTCACGAGCTTGAAAAAAACATAAATTTGAAAAAAGATCAATAATTTGAAAAATCATGACTTTGAACAAATTCGTGGGTTTTAAAAGCAGTTTGCGAACTTTGAAAGAAATTCATGTATTTGGAAAAAGGTTTCGAATCTGAAAAAAGAATACGATTTTAAAAGAAAAGGGAAGGAATAACTAAAAAGAAAAACCCATCCTACGAATAACCAGGGAAAAAACCACAAAAAAAAGGTGAAACCTCCTGTTGATGGTTCTCGAGACTGATGGAAAAAACAAAAGAACTATGTAAACGTATGGTGAGAATGAGAAAATAGGAAGAAGCTTAAATGGGCCGAGTCCAAGGCCGAGCAGGTGCGCGCTAATTGCAAAAACAATAGGAACTAGCGCATAAGCGCTAAATAGGAACGATAGGGGTCAGACTGCTAGCTATGTGCAGAGCGCTCGCGACACACACAGACGTCCGATCAAATAATTGCTTCTTAGGATTAAAAACTATACCACACGAGGGGAGCAACTGGTCAGCAATGCCCCGGCAGGGGCACTTATCTCGTCGTGAAAGCACTCCATCGCTTTAAGTGGTGCGTCTGAGTGTTCACATGTGTTGTACATTGCATACATATTTGCATCGAGTTTTTCCTTGGTAGGGGGGGGGGGTCTCAAGTTTTTTGAGGGGGTTCACATATGTACACTATTGTAAATTATGGACATGCTTTACATACGATCTTCACTTTCTAGCGGAAGCACAACTTAGTTCTTTGTACTTCCTCACGGGAGCACGAACTAGTTCAGTTGAAGCACACGTTGGTACACATTGAAGCCCATGTTAATGTTGGCTAGGACCACACACTTGAAAAGCATATACTAGTTTACATTGGGAGCACATGACTTGGGCCGAGGCCCATGTGCCTCTATCTCCCCTTAGACTATATATACTCCAACCCCACCCACGTTTTAGGGTTAGCATTGTGATAGTTCAACATTGAGATAGTTCCTTGCTCATCCACTTATCCTACTCCTATGGAGACCAAGACCTCCTAGGAGAAGATCCCCCAAGTGGATTCAAGACCCCCTTGTGGGAAGATCCTCCAAGGATTCAAGACCTCTTTCCTTCAAGGATTGGGATGAACTAGTTCCCCTTTTGGACCCCCCTTTGTTGACTTTGGACCTTGTATTTCCCCTTTTGTGCATGTGGATTTAGCACTTGTGTGATCGGATCTCGTTGATTTGCGTGTTTTCCTCTCTTGTGTTCATCGCGTTCTTCGGGAAATCCCCTCCATTTCGTGAAAGATCGGCCATTAGGGTTCCACCCTACATCAGGAACACTGATACGTCTCCAACGTATCTATAATTTTTGATTGCTCCATGCTATATTATCTACTGTTTTGGACTATATTGGGCTTTATTTTCCACTTTTATATTATTTTTGGGACTAACCTATTAACCGGAGGCCCAGCCCAGAATTGATGTTTTTGCCTATTTCAGTGTTTCGAAAAAATAGAATATCAAACGGAGTCCAAACGGAATAAAATCTTCGGGAACGTGATTTTCACACCGACCGTGATCTAGGAGACTTGGACCCTGCTCCAAGGAACAAAAGAGGCGGACACGAGGGTAGGGGCGCCCCCCCTAGGGCGCGACCCCCTGCCTCGTGGGCCCCTTGTTGCTCCTCCGGCGTACTTCTTCCTCCTATATATACACACGTACCCCCAAATGATCAGAACAGGAGCCAAAAACCTAATTCCACCGCCGCAACTTTCTGTATCCACGAGATCCCATCTTGGGGCCTGTTCCGGAGCTCCGCCGGAAGAGGGCCGTCATCACGAAGGGCTTCTACATCATCCTAGCCTCTCCGATGAAGTGTGAGTAGTTTACCTCAGACCTTCGGGTCCATAGTTAGTAGCTAGATGGCTTCTTCTCTCTTTTTGGATCTCAATACAATGTTCTCCCCCTCTCTTGTGGAGATCTATTCGATGTAATCTTCTGCTTTTGCGGTGTGTTTGTTGAGACCGATGAATTGTGGGTTTATGATCAAGTCTATCTATGAACAATATTTGAATCTTCTCTGAATTCTTTTATGTATGATTGGTTATCTTTGCAAGTCTCTTCGAATTATCCGTTTGGTTTGGCCAACTAGATTGGTAGTTCTTACCATGGGAGAAGTGCTTAGCTTTGGTTTCATGGTTATCTTTGCAAGTCTCTTCGAATTATCCGTTTGGTTTGGCCAACTAGATTGGTAGTTCTTACCATGGGAGAAGTGCTTAGCTTTG
>NW_024115918.1:0-7306 GCF_003073215.2 Triticum urartu | reverse complement strand
GAGTCAAGCCCGGGGGCCGCCCGCCCGCCCGCCCGCGCTTGACCCACGTAGCATGCATACGGAAGACAAACGAGTGAAAAACCTAAAAAGAAGGTGCGTGGGAGACAATGCGAGCAGGGTCGCAGCACGATACGGGCGCAGTGCAGTTCGTGCGTCCGTCCGTCCGTCCGTCCATGGGAAGGTGTCTGTCGTTGTTGGGAGCTGCCAGGGATTCATGTGCGCCTATCAGAGCGTACTGACGACTGGTGCCAGTCGTCTAAGTCAGTGCGCGCTGCGCTTGCAGTCCGTCGCAGGGCATTGTCAAAATGGATGCGATTGCGATTGCGATTGCGATGCGACCACTACTGCGCGCTATCTGCCTTCCGATCGATCCAACGGAGACGGAGATTGCTTACTTGCGTCGAAGAGGAGCACGAACTGGTCCACGAAGCGGTTCATGGACGCCACCGCCACCTCCAGCGTGAACACCAGGAACCGCACGAACGATTTCTGGGGCTGGTACTTGGGGTAGTCATCCTGCTTGATTTTGAACATCTGCCAAGAAAACAAAACAAAAAGCCTCACGGTTAGAGCCAAGCCAGTGTCGCTCCAAACATTTACACCCAACTGCAGTGAGCGTACCAGGACGGGGCGGTTCTCGTCGTCGTGCCCGGCGACGTAGGCCATGCCGTCGGACAGCTCGCCGGAGAACTCGTCGGCCATGATGTGATCTGCTCGCCGTCAACAGCAACACAAAACAGTCAAAAACATAGTAGCAACAACAAGGGGGCACTGTTGAAACTGTCCTCGCTTGCACGTACTGTACATACACGGGAACACGGGATGCCAAGCAAAGCAAAGAGCACGGCACAATAAATTCGATACGCACTTCTACCAGTAACCTGACTAGAATACACTGTGCCGTAGGTACGAGAACACAACAAAAACAGAGCACATCAGAGCGCCGTATGTAGTAGGAGTATTAATGAACCGCCCCTTTTCTGCATGTGCAACGGATTTCAAAAATAGCAGGCCGGAGAATCACATTCGCTGCCGGAAACAAGCGGGAGATAGAGTGTGGAAGGGAAGCGGGACGCACCTGCTCCGATGGTGTCCCTCCAGGAGAGGACGGCGCGCAGGGTCTTGGCCGCCTTCTTCACGTTGTCGCCCTTGGCCCGGAGGAACCGCTCCACGCACGCGTCGTTGCAGTACTCCGCCTGCGCGCAGACCGGCCGGCGTCAAGAAAACGATCCCAAGAAGGAGGCATGGCCGCGGAGAGATGGAGGTGGGCACGGGCGGTGCGTACCTGCTTGGGGGAGAGCGGCGCCTGCTTGCGCATCACCTTGCGGACGGCCTCGATCTTCTCCCGGTCCTTGGCGTCCTTGGCGTCCACCTTCTCCATGGCCATGGCAGCGACCTTCGCCATGTCGCCGAGAGGGAGGAGATGGACACGGAGGAGCGGGGCGAGTGTGAACGAACCAACTACGGGAGAGAGGACAGCGGGTGGCGGTGGCCTGAGAGAGAGAAGCAGGAAGGGACTGAATGGAGACGAGGAGGAGGAGGAGTATTATAAGCCGCGGGCGGGGGCGAAGGTGCCGTTTAAGCCAGAGGGCGCTCCCGGCCGAGGCAATGGCGCTGACGGCGAAACGTGGAGACGGAGACGGCCGTTTGTTTGCTTGCCCGCGCGCCCCCCGGTGGGATTGTCGTCGACTTTTGCTCGTGGTATTCTTGGCCGATTGGCACCAAATAACTGTCCGTGGACGAACTGCTTACCGAGTGCGTCTGATTATTAGGGAGACGCCCTTTTACGCCTTTCTTTGCTTTTCATATCTTTGATTTGATGATGAGTTTCTCCATGTTTTCAGAATTGAATCTCATCATTGTCTGTGTCATGATGATCACTACTATATATAGCTCTAAATAAACCATGGGATTGTGCTTTACGGCCGTGTGTCGATCCCTGGGTTTATAGCTCTATTTTCGGCTGAAAAAAGGTGCTTTGGCCCCCCTTCATGATGATGATAGGTGCCTAAATTACCTCATCATTTTTTGTGTTATGGCTTATGGGTACATTATATGTTGCCCTAGTTAACCCACCGAGAAAATATGAGCAACCATTGTGGTTTACAACATGCTGCATTTTCAAATATGGCGACATTTTCTATGTACTTCACCACAAAAATAATATATTTGTATCTAGTAATTACACATTGTCATTGTCTTGCGAGGGACTGTTAATTGTGTACAGATTGTGCCAACGGTCGGTGACGCCGTCAATCCCAAAACACAAGGAGCAAACTCCGTGAGAGCGTTAGCAACACGCGCTCGGAGCGTTCAATTTTTGAAATCGAAAATTGTAGCCGTTCGTCATTTATTCTATTCATTTAATGATAGACCCGGTCTACCCGTTGCGTATACGCTTTAACTTGGGGCTCCGCTTACGGCATTACCGTTTAAATTTTCAAATATAGACGTTAGCTCTACGTCAAAACGATTTAATGTAATGACACCATATGCCATTTAAGTTTTGTACTGACGCGCCACCAAACTTTTGAATATATCGACGTGCATCCCCTTGTTATACTCATTCATTGTGCATGATAGAATTTGCTATCGACATTGCGACGATGCATTTCGTATCACAAAAATTCATGGCATAAATGATGGCTATTTCATCGAAAGCACAAATAATATATTCTTACACTTATAGCTATTATGTGAAATATCGATCTCTGGGTTTACAGCACTATTTTCGGCCGAAAAAAGGGCCTTGGTTCCATTCATGATGATATGTGCCTAAATTAGCTCATCATTTTCGTGTTATGGCTTATGTGTACTATGTGTTTGTTCTAGTTAACCTCCGGTTTCTGCTTGTTTGCGCCTCTAAGTTTTAACCACATGGAAAATATGAACAATTATTGTTGTTTACAACATGCTACATTTCCAAATAGAGCAATATATTTCTGTTTAGTTCACCGCAAAAACAATATATTTCTATGTAGTAATTACACATTGCCACTGTCCTTTGAGAGACCGAAAGTTGTGTACAAATGACGTGGCGGTCGTGATGCCGTCAAGCCAAAAACACAAGAAGGAAACTCCATGAGAGCGTTCTCAACACACGCTTGGAGCGTTCTCAACACGCGCTTGGAGCGTTTTACCTTTTGAAATCAAAAAGTAGCCGTTCGTCATTCTATCTATTCATTTAATGGTAGACCCGGTCTAACCGTTACGTATACGCTTTAACTAGGCGCTCCGTTACAACATTACCGTTTGAATTTTGAAATATAGACGTTGGCTATACGTCAAAACGATTTAAAGCAATCACACCATATGCCATTTAAGTTGTGTAACTTTTGACCATATGGATGTGCATCCCCTTGTTATACTCATTCATTGGCTATGGTAGAATTTGCTATCGACATTGCGACGATGTATTCTATATCTCAAATATTCATGATATAAATGATGGTTATTTCATCGAAAGCACGAATAGTATATTCTTACATTTATAGATATTATGTG
Source organism: Triticum urartu (assembly GCF_003073215.2). Taxonomy (NCBI): domain Eukaryota; kingdom Viridiplantae; phylum Streptophyta; class Magnoliopsida; order Poales; family Poaceae; genus Triticum; species Triticum urartu. The sequence continues at coordinate 3,802 of NW_024115918.1, read as the reverse complement.
AAAATTTCACAATTGCATGACCGAGTCTCGGTCATCTAATAATTGGCTACCTTTCTTAGACTTGATAATTGTCATGATCACAATTATTAGCGAGATTGCATTAAGAAATTGCACGATCTCCATTGAATCTTACATTTAGCTAATTAATTGACACAATGATCAACAACCGTTAACAATATATGTACCTATCTAGTGTCCCAGTAGAAACACAATATCGATCAATTAACTTTTGGTAATGCTAACTAGCGCATGTTCGCTGGGAAGGAGCTCCCAGCCGACAACCTTGCAGTCGTTTGATCGAGATTAAAGCGATGTCAGTTTTTTTATATAAAAATGCCTTCTCTAAGAAGGAATTGGCATGCTAGTTTAAAGAAATTACCACCCCTTTATAACTAAAATTGCCATGGAAATCGTTCGCAAATGCCATCCTCCCCAACGGATGTTCGTCAGCTATTGAAATTCTGAACTTTTGGGGTAACGATAATTTCCTTAGTCTCATTCAGAAAGAATAAAAGAGAAATGTTTCTGTTTAGTTTGGGCTTTTGTCAATTTATCGTGTGCTTGTATTTCGTTGTTTTTCTAAGAAAATTTCTCCTTAGAGTCAAAGCAAACCTCTCTTTTGGGGTGATTTATCTAGAAATATTATTTTGAATTCATTTGTGGTTAGAATCCTTGTTCTTATCATTGATCCCGTTCAAAACATTCACTTGTGTATCCAGAACGGAGAAGATAAATTAGCGTCATGATCTACTCAATTATATATAAACCTTAACTTGTGTATAACTATGTACTCCCTCCGTCCGAAAATACTTGTCATCAAAATTGTTGAAAAGGGGTGTATCTAGAACTAAAATACATCTAGATACATTATCTTTTTTTTATGACAAGTATTTTCGGACAGAGGGAGTATTTCCTATTTGTCGGTCATCTGGGTATCCTTTGTGGCCCCTTGGTTTCCAGGCCTGGATAGAGGGTGTTTTTTTGGAAATGGAGGCATGCCCCCGACTTCTGATGCATGCAGCCATCTTATTAAAAATCCACAAAGTACCGTCATAAAAGTCTTACAGCTCGCAAGCGGAGCATAACAAAGTGAAAAAAAGGAAAATTACATGCTGACAAAGGCAACTGATATGGTAATAAGAAGGATAAGCTCCCTAGACTCCTATCATGTTATGCGAGCGCCATCCGAATAGTTGAATATAACTCGATCTACCATCTCCCATTGGTTGCACCCAGTAACGAAAGGCTTACTGAAGTCTATAGGAGTGAGTAAGGACCACGTACGGATCCAAGCTGTAGCTTTGAAGATGACCTGCAAGAAAGTTAAAGTGTGTTGTCTGTTAAAAATCATATTATTCCTGCAATTCCATATAGCCCATAATAGCGCACATATTCCAATCCGGATATGGGTCGCAGTAATCTGTTCAACCCCAGCTAACCATGTCCCAAACAATGACACAGTATCGACTGGAGGATTAATGTTGAAAGCTATATGAATCATTCTCCAAAGTAGCTTGGCAAGTGGGCAGTCAAGAAATAAGTGTTGTATTGTTTCATCATGATCACAAAAACAGCACCACGAATTTCCTACCCATCGCCTTTTAATTAAGTTGTCCTTTGTGAGTATCACTTGCTTGTGAACAAACGGCATAAAGATTTTAATATGCAAAGGAACCTTAACCTTCCAGATGTGCAGCGACCTTGAGAGTGGGCCAGAATTAATCAAATCCGTATAGAATGATTTCACCGTAAACATCCCATTCTTAGTTAACTTCCATTGTGACGCATCCGGCTGGTCGGAGAGTTGAACTTCTACCAGTCTCCGAACTAAATGCATCCAGGCAGTCCATCTCGCACCAACTAACACCCGTCTGAACCAGATGTTCAAGGGAATAGTTTGAAGGACCGTGCCTACGTAATCCTCCCTACGTTGCACGCTATTATAGAGGGTAGGATATTGGATGGCCAGGGGCGTCTCTCCAAATCACGTATCCTCCCAAAATCTTGTTGATATCCCATTGCCCATCAAGAATTTGACCCTACGAAAGAACAAGTCCTTCGTTCTCATAAGTCCTTCCAGAATGGTGAGTCAGTCGGTCTCATGGTAACCTGAGCTAGTGTTTTCGAGTGTAAATACTTATTGCGCATGATTTGTGACCACATACCCTCCGGCTCTGTCTCTAGCCTGCATAACCATTTTCTCATAAGACATTTATTCTTAATTTCTAAATTCTCAATACCAAGACCCCCTTGGTCCTTAGGTCGGCAAAGGATATCCCATCGCGCGAGACGATATTTTCTCTTGGCCTCATCAGACTGCCAGAAGAAACGAGATCTAAAGAAATCAAGTCGCTTCCGAACCCCTTTCGGAATCTCAAAGAACGAAAGTAGAAACATCGGCATACTAGTCAGAACTGAGTTAATCAAGACTAGCCGACCTCCATATGACATAAGCTTGCCCTTTCAGCAGCTAAGTATTTTTTTCAATTCGTTCTTCAATACACTTCCATTCTTTATTGGATAGCTTACGGTGATGGATTGGAATACCCAAGTAACTGAATGGTAAAGAACCTAATTCACATTCGAACAATTGTCTGTAAGTGTGTTCCTCGTTTTTGGCCTTCCCAAAGCAGAACAACTCGCTCTTATGGAAATTAATTTTTAAGCCATACAATTGTTCGAAGAGGCATAAGATAAGTTTCACATTACGTGTGTTTGCCATGTCATGTTCCATGAATAGGATAGTGTCATCAGCATACTGTAAAATGGAAACTCCTCCATCGACTAGATGAGGAACTAAACCCTCTACATGGCTATGCCGCTTGGCCCTGCCAATAATGACGGTCAACATATATGCCATAATATTAAACAGAAGAGGAGACATGGAATCCCCTTGTCTCAACCCCTTATGTGTCTGAAAATAGTGACCGATATCATCGTTCACCTTGATTCCGACACTACCCTTCTGTACTTGGGTACCTACTTGGTTCCTCCAGGCTTCACTAAAATATTTCATGCGCATTGCCTGTTGAAGAAAAGGCCACTTTACTTTATCGTACGCCTTCTCAAAATCCACTTTGAAGATAACCCTATCCAGTTTCTTCGAGTGGATCTCATGAAGCGATTCATGCAGAATGACCACCCCTTCCAGTATGTGTCGCCCCGGCATGAACGCTGTCTGGCTTGGTTGGATCACTGAATGAGCTATTTATGTCAATCTATTGGTTCCAACCTTTGTGAAAATTTTGAAACTCACATTCAGTAGACATATGGGTCGAAATTGTTCTATCCGAACTGCCTCATCTTTCTTAGGTAACAGCGTTACCGTACCAAAGTTAAGACGAAACAACTCTAAATGACCGTTGAAAAAATCGTGAAACATAGGCATAAGATCATCTTTAATAATATGCCAACATTTTGTTGGGGAACGTAGCAGAATTTTTAAAATTTTCTACACATCACCAAGATCAATCTATGGAGTCATATAGCAACGAGGGAGAGGGGAGTGCATCTACATACCCTTGTAGATCGCGTGCGGAAACGTTCAAGAGAACGGGGTTGATGGAGTTGTACTCGTCGTGATCCAAATCACCGATGACCTAGCGCCGAACGGACGGCACATCCGCGTTCAAAACACGTACGGTTGGGAAGACGTCTCCTCCAACTTGATCCAGCAAGGGGGAAGGAGAGGTTGATGAAGATCCAGCAGCACGCCGGCATGGTGGTGGAAGCAACGGTGATCTCGGCAGGGCTTCGCCAAGCTCAGCGAGAGGGAGAGGTGTCACGGGAGGGAGAGGGAGGC
>NW_024115917.1:0-7584 GCF_003073215.2 Triticum urartu | reverse complement strand
CTAATATCCGGATAGAGATCGTGTTAAAATTTCAGCCCAATCGGAGTTATGGATCTCCGGGAATTTAAGAAACGGTGAAAGGCCATAATCTGGGAACGCAGAAAGAGAAGGAAACATAGAGAGAGAGAGAGATCCAATCTCGGAGGGGCTCTCGCCCCTCCGCCGCCATGGAGGACATGGACCAGAGGGTAAACCCTTCTCCCATCTAGGGGGAAGGCCAAGGAAGAAGAAGAAGAAGGAGGGGGCTCTCTCCCTCTCTCCCGGTGGCACCAGAACGCCACCGGGGCCATCATCGTGACGACGATCTACACAAACAACTTCGCCGTTGTCATCACCAACTCTCTCCCCCTCTATGCAGTGGTGTAACACCTCTTCTCTCCGCTGTAATTTCTACTTAAACGGGGTGCTCAACGCTATATATTATTTCCCAATGATGTATGGCTATCCTATGATGTTTGAGTAGATCTGTTTTGTCCTATGGGTTGATTGATGACCGTGATTGGTTTGAGTTGCATGTTTTATTATTGGTGCTGTCCTATGGTGCTCTCCATGTCACACAAGGGTGAGGGATCCCCGCTGTAGGGTGTTGCAATATGTTCATAATTTGCTTATAGTGGGTTGCTAGAGTGACAGAGGCTTAAACACGAGTAAGGGGGTTGTTGCGTATGGGAGTAAAGAGGACTTGATACCTTATAATGCTATGATTGGGTTTTAACTTAATGATCTTTAGTAGTTTCAGATACTTGCTAGAGTTCCAATCATAAGTGCATATGGTCCAAGTAGAGAAAGTATGTTAGGTTATGCCTCTTCCTGATATAAAATTGGAATAATTATTACCGGTCTAGTTATCGATTGCCTAGGGACAAATAACTTTGTTACGTGACAAAAAGCTCTCTTCTAAAACTAATTTAATTGTTTCTTTATCTAAAAAACCCCTATCTTTTATTTACGTGTTCTTTATTATCTTGCAAACCTATCCCTTCACACCTACAAAGTACTTCTAGTTTCATACTTGTTCCAGATAAAGCGAACATTAAGCGTGCGTAGAGTTGTATCGGTGGTCGATAGAACTTGAGGGAATATTTGCTCTACCTTTAGCTCCTCATTGGATTCAACACTCTTACTTATCGAAAGAGGCTACAATTGATCCCCTATACTTGTTGGTTATCATGGGTTTGTGCCTCCCCATAGAAGCAGGTGAGTCTCCAAGGATCACCACCTAAATCACTCACTTTCACATCAATATGATAACATGAGTAACCCAAATTGTCTATCTTTATTTCATTATTCCAAAACAAAGCCAAACCTCCGCTCCTACCGGAGGAGTCAATAGCAAAAGAATAATCAAAACCCAGAGTACTCTTTAAATTTTCAGCTCTAGCACCACTAATTTGGGTTTCTACAATACAAAGTATTCTAGGGGGAAACTTTTGTGCGAGTTCGCGAAGCTCTTGAATTGTCAAGGCATTGCCAATCCCGCAACAATTCCAGCACAAAAGACTCATGGCGCCCATTTTGCTTCATTGTTTTTCCCCGCTGCTAGGGTCTTCCTCAACACTGTATTGCCCTACTTCTCGGTCTGCTGGGTAGTCCGGGATCTCTTGGGATCTTGCTTCGGCGGGGGGCTCAGTGGAGTTGCACCCCTGCTTGTCTTAGTTGCTAAGACCAGCTCCATCCCAGTGGTGACCATTGCGGTAATGGGATCCATCGACTGTTCTGAAGAGCGTTTGCGGCTGGCTTCAGACACCTCCATATTAATGACATGTTGATCCTGCACTTCATCCTTTCTCTCCTTCGAGCTGCCACCAGTACTAACATCCTGAGACCTAGGGTTCTGGTTTCTGTTTCGGCGACGGGTGCCCCATGCAGTAGTCGCAGGTGCTCGCAAGTTTTTGAAGGTCAGCACTGAGGGGGGGGGTGAACTCCATCCCTGTGTTCCTTGAACTAATGTCCCATCATACCGCAGACCTGGCACCAATCGGGTAGACGCTCATACTTGATCGTGAAGATCTCCCTCTTTTCTCCACGGATCAGCGAGTTTGCCTTTTTGAGAGGATTTCTCACGTCAAGTCAAACCCTAACCCTATAGAAGTTACCTTCAAAATGAAAAGAAGATGGCTCCGAGTCCACAAACTCGCCAATCTTAGCAGCCAACGCCTTCACTTTCCCATAAAAACCAATTGGAAGGTCGATGGTGTGAACCCATATCTCAAATTTGTATAGCTCTATCTCCGATGGCTTAGTGTATCCATCATATGAGGCGATAATCACCGGATTGCCTCTGAAGTGCCAGGGACCCCCTTAGGTAACTCTCTCCCAATCGCTCAGACAATTGAATTGCATCTGGAAGAGGTTCTCCTCCAGGGTTTTGATTTTTACCGGCCTAGCAAGATCCCAGGTCGTCCTCATATTGTGAAAGAACCAGTAGGTGCTAAACCCTTTGTCCATGTGGACTCTGGCCAAGATCATCCAGTGGAGGTCCTCCTCTGCCGGGGCGTCATCTTCCTCGAAAACAACGTCATCGAGGTCGTCTTCCTTGAGGGCCAGCTCCTTCATTAGATCCTCCAGCTTTCCCTTCCCCTTGGATCCCGAAGCCGATGATGCTCCCTGGTTCGCCATAAGATTGTCGAACGAAAAATAGACCGATCTCCCCAGGTCTAGCGACCAGCGAAGATAAAGAACCCTTATCTCCCAGGGTGAGGAGACCGAACCAAGACGAGGGAAGCAGTCCGGGTCTGCCCCGTGATCGGCCCAGAAATGGATACTCAACCCAGCGCAGGAGAAGGAAGACGGGTCTCAACGATCGCCGACGGCGACGAGAGGAACGATAACCCTAGCGAGGGGGAAAGATATGACGGGAAAAAAGTGGTAGGTGCGCTAGGGTTACAGGGAAAGTCAATTTACATGGCAGCTCGACACGGAGATTGCGCTCAGGTGCTTCAGATTTGCTACAAACTAATGCTGGTCGGGCTGGGCTAGGCTAATTTCGGGCTGAAAATTGAAGCCCGAGCCCGATCCAAATATGACACCAAGCAGCAAATCAAAGCCCAACCCCGGCCCTGCTGCCCATGCCCAGGTACTGCGCTAGAAAAAAAAAACTACGGGAAGGAGCATATTGGCGTTGCTTCGCGGCGCCACCGTTACCCTTGAGTCGTGTTCCTCCCTTATCCATCCCAACCCAAAGATATATGTGGACGCCACTCTGGAGCGCGTGTCCAAATTAATACTCCCAGCAAGAGCATCATCATCCCTGGTCACCGCAGCGTGGTCTGGGGCTATACGATTCTCTGGCTCCTGCTTGTTGCGAATCGCAGATTCTGCAAAGAAGAGGGGTTGACTGTATTCCGGCCTTCCGGGAGTTCGGAAATTCTTGGTTTCTTGATGTGTATACTGCTACCTTGCAATGAAAACGGGTGGCAAGAAGGGAATTCTGTGAGGCTGTGAGCACATGGTTGCCAGAGGTGCGTCCGCCCCCGTTCTGTAGCCCGGAAGATGTGGTCTCCGTTGCATGACCTTTAATGAGTTGCTACGTGGTCAGCTCTAGCGGCGTTGCGGTCTGGTTAGCCGTAGAGGAGAGGATCGGGCACCGGAGGTTTTGCGCATGCAAGATGTTCGATGTCGGTCCCCAGAGGAGAAGGGTGGGGAGGCGCCTGGTGGGTTTTGCCAAGAAGAGGAGGCGTTCCAAGAGGCAGCAGCCATGGTGGAAGGCGTGGTTCTCTGATTGGAACGATGAGGAAGAGAGCCTCGCCGGCTGGAGGGAGGATGATGAATTGCTCCAGCAGGTTGTTAGCAACGAAGACCTGTCGGAGGATGACAAGTTTCAGACGTGGAAGAGCAAGGCAGAGGCGATTGTCGACCTGCGGGAAGCCCAGCAGGGTGCCGAAAATGCAGAAGGGCGGTCATGGGAGGATTGGATAGGTTGGGGCAGCACGTCCGGCGATGGTGATTGGGGCGGGGGTGGGAGCTTGTCGGACCAGATAACTGATGATCCGACGGAGATAGTGAGGGACAAGGGCATCGCTGAAGCTTTTAGGGACTCTATTGATGAAGATTACAACGACATGTTGTTTGAGGACCGGGTTTTTCTATACGCTTCGACGAAATCGGTACTTCTAGCACTAGTTACAAGATATAATTTTCTCATCATCTTTCCTACCAATTGTGCACCGCTTTCCAATGCGGTCTACTATTATACCTAGTACTATAACAATAACTCAAACCTTATTACCGTGCAACATTGCTCAAGATCCTTTTCGATGAAGTCATACAGATGTTGGGGAACTGGATCTAACAAGAAAATTGTACTCTGCAGGCCAAATTCCTAGCATTGTTGATCGTTGTTCCATGGGTGTTGGATCTTCTAGTACATGACTATGTTATGATGCCATTTCTAGACAGGTAAGTCATCTTACTGCTATGGCGTTCCATATCTTCCCTTTCCTCTGTTTTCTTTTTTGTTGAAAGAATCGATTACGCTGGTCATTGTACAATAACAGGTATGTCGAGAAGGTACCACTCGCCGCTGAAATGCTTGATGTAAGACGCAGCCAGAAGATTCAGATGATAAAGGACCTAAATATTGAGAAAGCAAGATTCCGTTTTGAAGTAGAGATTGGTAAATCTCCTCCACTTTCCGATGAGGAGTTCTGGTCAGAGTTGCGGGAAAAAGCGTGAGGCTATTATTCTTTCTTGCCAAGTTGTTGCTTATATTAGTGCCCTTGCAATTTTGACATGAACATTCATCTTCTCTGTGAAAATGATAGTCAGGAACATCGTTTTGCGGCCCGATAAATTTATCTGGTTAACTGTAACGGGTCTGCTCTGTTACTTTAACAGGGTAGAGCTGAGGGATGAATGGAGATTAGAAAACCGACAAGCATTTGCAAATATCTGGTCTGATATGGTTTATGGGGTTGCCCTATTCCTTCTTATGTACTTTAACCAGAGTAAAGTAAGTACATACTCCCTCCGTTCCTAAATATTTGTCTTTCTAGACATTTTAAATGACTACTACATACGGATGTATGTAGACATATTTTAGAGTGTAGATTCACTCATTTTACTCCGTATGTAGTCACTTGTTGAAATACCTAGAAAGACAAGTATTTAGGAACGGAGGGAGTACATCATATAAGCAGCTTCTTATTTTTTTGATTATGTTCAATTGTGAAAGTGTGCCATTAAGTTCGTATAGCATTCCTCTTGATGGCGTGTACCATGTGGATCTGTGTTTTTTTTTTCTCTGTAAAGTAAATCAGAAGTCATCAAAATTGCTGCGCTATTAGGCCTAGCGAATAACTAATTACCTTTGGCGGTTAAGACTAATGTTGTGTCAAATATTCGAAGAGGTGAACTGATCTAAAGTTTTTCCTGATCTGTTCATACTTGATAATGTTTTGTTTTAAGGTAGTGTCGTATTAACATCACCTCAATTTCAATGATACCTTTTATTTTACTATCATCAGTAAAAGTGTGCGGGTGTCTGTAAAACGTGATGGAAGCGTCTCAACCCCCAACAGGGAGCCCACGTTGTGTTATATTGATCGAGCGAGAGAGAGCCTCTCAAGAGATACAGGAGGGTTCGGTTGGCAAACAACCGTACAGAGATCTTACAGAGAGAAATAGAGATAAGAAGTTAAAACAGAAAATACTATCTCTATGGTGCAAGACAATTCCTTGGCGCCTGCTACATCTCTACAATATCTCATGATTAACACCCTCCCTTAATCTGAACTTTGTAAGTTTAGATTACATTTAAACTCTTCAAAGGGTCGTGTAGCTAGTGCCTTTGTGAAGCCATCCGCAATTTGGTCCTTGAAGTGAACAAACCGAATATCCAATTCTTTATTTGCAACTCGTTCCCTCACAAAATGATAATCAATCTCAATATGCTTGGTACGAGCATGAAAGACATGATTAGCTGACAAATATGTAGCACCAAGGTTGTCACACCAAAGACATGGTGTTTGAGTGTGATATATTCCAAGTTCCTTGAGCATGGACTTTACCCAGATAATTCTGCTGTTGCATTTGCCAGTGCCTTGTATTCTGCCTCAGTACTGGATCTAGAAACTGTGGCATGTTTCTTTGCACACCAGGAGATCAAGTTAGGACCAAAGAAAACTGCAAAACCACCAGTTGACCTTCTGTCATCTAAGCAACCTGCCCAGCCAGAATCAGAAAAAGCACTAACAAGTGTAGATGATGACTTGCTGAAAGTTAACCAAACACTCAATGTGTGTCTCACATATCTCAATATGCGTTTTGCGGCAGTCCAATGAGCAGTGGTTGGTGCATGAAGGTATTGACAAACTTTATTTACTGCAAAGGAAATATCAGGCCTGGTGAGAGTCAAGTACTGAAGTGCACCTACCAAACTTCTGTACTTAGTACCATCCTCTTGATTCAAGAGTTCTCCTTCAGCAAGTGAGAGCTTCTCTGAACTGGACAAGGGTGTTGGAGAGGGTTTACAACCCTGTAAGACAACTCTGCTCAAAAGGTCAGTGGCATATTTTTCCTGAGAGAGATGAAGGCCACCTTCTCTATTTCTCTTAACCTCAATACCAAGAAAGAAATGCAAGTCACCTAGATCCTTGAGAGCAAATTCTGAGTTCAAATCTGATCAAGAGAGCTTTGACTGCTTCATTTGACGAGCTTGTGACAATGATATCATCAACATAGATAGGTACAAAAATTGAAGTATTTGACTTATTGTAAATGAACAGAGATTTATCAGATTTCGAAGGAGTGAAGCCAAGTTGTTGCAACTTCGCACTTAGGCGAGAATACCATGCTCTGGGAGCTTGTTTCAGTCCATAAAGAGATCTGTCAAGCCTGCATATGTGAGACAGTTTGTTTTTATCTACAAACCCAGGAGGTTGCTTCATATATACTTCCTCTTCCAGAACACCATGAAGGAACGCATTCTGCACATCTAGCTGTCTGAGACTCCATCCTCTGGACACAGCAATAGATAGAACAAGACGAATAGTAGCAGCCTTAACAACAGGACTGAAAGTGTCTTCATAATCTATGCCATACCTCTGTTTGAAACCTTTAGCCACAAGCCTGGCTTTATATCAATCTATCGTACCATCAGACCTTCTTTTTATCCTGAAAACCCACTTGCAATCAATCACATTTTTACCTTGCTGTGAGGGAACTAAATGCCACGTGTTATTTCTCTGAAGAGCCTGATACTCATCCTCCATAGCTTGCTTCCAATTTGGACCAGCGAGGGCCTCCTGATATGTACGGGGTTCTCCCGTGGAAGCAGCCAAACCATATTTAATTTTGTAATTTGTAGGCTGAATAACACCTGCTCGAAGACATGTGTATGGTGGTGTAGCAGCGCATGGCTGCGCAGAAGATCCGAGCCCTGCTGCGGAAGAATCAGCGGCAGCAGCTTCCTCGGACGAAGCTGCGGATCCCAAAGAAACATTGCCCACACCCGCCGGATCCTCTGTGGCCGAGGACATCACAGAGGATTCGAGAGACGGCGCAGATGGTCTGGGCGCTGCAGGCGAAGCCGACTCGGATCGGGTGCCCACACGTGACAGGGACGGGGCCCGCCGGGTGTAAACC
>NW_024115916.1:0-11130 GCF_003073215.2 Triticum urartu | reverse complement strand
TATATGGTGGGGCCCTGAGCTCCGGCCGGCGATGCCGTCCGAGCAGGCGCCTTCCTGCCGGACCTCCTCCTTCCTCCCGGGCGTCCCTCTGCGCGCCGCCACCTTCAAGCAAGGCCGTCGTTGGCCTCCGCACGGTGAGCTCCCCGCACCACGCGTGTGGGTGTGGGTGTTGTGTGTGTGTCGGGGATGTCGATCTCGATCGATTTGAGATGCGATGCAGCGACGGGGATCTGATTGGTTTGGCCATGAATAGATTAGAGGGAATTTGGTGTGGGGATTTGGGCATGTCTGTCGCGGGAACTCAAAAACAGAGAGCCCAGAATTTGGCCATGTCTGCAGTGAGATCACATTCAGTAGATAGTTTTCTCGAGCTTAGGATGAACCACTCGCAACCTGGAGACGAGTGACTTAATTCTCACACCATGCAGTCATTCACTCAAGCTGTAGAGACACCCAAATCCATGAGCTCAAACTTGACACCATTACATTTATTCAATCTTAGTTACAGGGCACAATCTTAGTTACTCAGAGCATACCCGTCCGTACACACCATTACATATGCTCAATCTTAGTTACAAGGCACAAATGCATAATAAGTAGCAGGGGCCAACACTCAGCCGATCAACATACATAGATACAGAATATGTATGTCCACACATGCACTGTGGACAGAAACACACAACAGCAAGCCAAATAGCACACACAAGCCACACCATGGGATGGGAGTCGATGATGAATGGATATGATAGGAACGGCACCTCCAGCATCAATCCTGGCTCTTCCAGCAGGATGGGAATCTTGCGGCCTTGCCCATTTCTTTTATGTTTCCCATTTCTTGGTATTGGTTTTCTGGTTTGTTGTGTATAAGATTGGGTTTATTTTTATGTTTGTTAATTGCTTCTTTCAACTCACCAGGGATCAAGTCGCCATTGAACTCGAGCTCTTTCAATTTTGGTAGGTTGTCAATGCCAGAGAGACTCCGCACCTTGTCCTCTGTGAATGACCAGATGATCTTCTCGAGCTTAGGAGCAGATCCATTGGCGAACCCTATGTTGGTGATGGCAGAACCATCGACAATAAGAAGGTTGAGACTTGGGAACTCATCTTTGTTGAACTTAATCTGGCTTTCAACACAAGCTTTCTCCTTCAGGATTAGGCAGCGCACATATCGTATCTTGGCGAACATTTTCAGGTCATCTTCACTCAGTTTGGTACTACAGAGAGTCACCTTGGAAACTTTCTTAGCCTTGTCAAACAATGAAAGCTTATTGTTGTTGTTGTTCAACTCGACTTCCTTCAGTTCTGGAAGGGCTTCGACCCCAGAAAGAGATTGTATGCCATCAGTTGAGCATAAAATGATCTTCTCCAGCTTATGGGCTCCACCTTCAAACAAGATGTCAGTCATGTTGGAGCCCTCAACAAGAAAGCACTTGAGATTTTTGAATTCTTCATTCTTGAAGGTGAGATTGTCATCGATGTATGCTTTTTCCCGGAGCCTGAGACAAACTATATTGGGAAGCTGGTTGAGGACCTTCAGATTATCCTGCTTCAGTCGGGTTCCAGTTAGAGTTATCTTCGCAAGTTGGAAGAAGTCATTATCTTTGGTCAGCAGTTGAAGAAGTTGCCTGTTTTTTGTGGTTCCAGTAATGCTTAGGCTCTCAAGAAGCTTGGGAGGGTGTTTATAATATTCGAGAACATCAATTGGAAAATCTTCGGTGGAACGATCTTGGTCAGTCATGGGAAGAGTGATTGACAGAGACTTGAGGCACTCATGCAGGTCGCTGATAGCTCGAAGCAAATTCCTAACGAGTTTGTCATTGTCTTCAATAACCACACCAAGCTTCCTCAGCTGCCACAGCTTTCCAATATCTTTCAAAACTTGATGATTTCGTGCCTTGACATTGGACAATACCTCCATGTTTAACATTTTTCCAATCTTGTCAGGAACACAAGGCACTGAGTTCAGCACAACGTGTCCAGCCAGCAAATGCTTCAGCTTCAGGAGTAGGACATTTACTGTTGCAGACTCAGGCACATCGGTGTCCCGAATATCCAATACTTCCAGCTCACGGAGGTTGTTGATTTCACTAGGCAGCTGTTTAACATCTGTTTTTCTTAGACTCAGATACTTGAGCAGTAACATCGTCCTGCAGATGTCCTTGAGGTACCGCTGGTTCTTACCACCAAAGCATTTACAACCTTCTAGATCTAGCACCTTGATAATGGATACTCGAAATGATTCTTCATAGAGCTTTTCAAAGAATCTATTGATTGTATCAGAGCGACGGATTCGGAGATTGTTGAAAATGGAGAAGTGGCGAGCCAAGTAATGTGACAGGCGTGTTTCTACAATGCGCTGTTTCCTGGCGATCTTGGTTATGAATCCATGAACTACATCACCTATCACACAGCTCTTCACCTGTCCTGTAGCACCAATATCAGCAGGATAAAGAAGCCACCGGTTAATGAGCGCCTCAAAACATCGATTGGCATGTCGCACAGAGCTGGCCCAGTCTTGCTTGGTTATCAACCCCTCTACAACCCACCGTCCTATCAAGGTTGACCGCCTGATGTGTTGTCTTCGAGGGAAAATTGCTAGGTATAGCAAGCAGGACCTGTATTCCTTAGGCAGGTCACTGTAAGAGAACATGAACATCTTCTTAGCAATGATATTGCTGTCCAATGAGTTGTGTGCAGATGTGTGTGAAGCTTCATGTACCGGCTGCAGGGCTTTGTGCAACTTGCTTAGCTCCTCATTGCTCCTCTTGGGGTTGGCGTGCAAAGCATGAATGAAGATCTTCATGCAGAATTCATGGTGCTTACACTTGTCCAAGATGTCAAGATAAATCTTTGGGTTATCTTCAAGCATGTGGTTTTTTGTAAGCTCAAGTGCAGTATCATGGTAGAAGCCAAGAAGACTATAGTCTATAGGCTCCCGCAGTGGCCAACAATATTCTTTGGCTCGTGCTATCTTATCTTTGAATGTCAACATCAGTGCACCGGCTATGCAACCAAACATGCTGAAAGCATTTTTGGTATCCTTCCATCTGGATACCCAGTCAGCATCGAGTTTGAGGATAACCAGGATCTTGTCATCTTGTCCCGTCAAACAATCTTCAATTTTGTCCATGATTCCTTTGATCTGGAGCTGGTCTTGCATCGTGCACTCGATTTCCTGAATCTTTGCTATGGTTTCTTCAATTAGAGCATTGGGGATACAATGCTGACTTTGTATACCATCAGTTGTATCTATTTTCTTCACGGATTTGTCTTCCTGCAGCTCAGCTGGACCTGGTTTCTTCATGGTTTTGTCTTCCTGTAGCTCAGCACCTGGTTTGTGCACGGATTTCTCCTGAAGGACCTTACGGATCATTTCTTTGATTTGATCCTCGACCAATATAATGGTGCTAGTGGCGCTGACGGCGGTGGCTTGCTCCTGGATCTGCGGGTTCTTCTTGGTGGTCACCGGGGGGAACACCTCCCTTAGGATCTGTTCATAATGGGCTTCTTTGAGACGAATTGCCTTTGTGTCTGCATCTTCTTCCATATGCCCTTTAAGCTTCTCGGCTGTTCTCTTGATGATATATTCATGCGTGAATCTGTCTTCCTTCCATTCTTGGTCTTGTTTGGTAGTAGGCTCACCTTCAATAGGCTTGTGCTTGAGCTGCCACAGCGCTCGAAGGAGTACCCATAAGGGTTGATCTTTAACAGATTCTGGCAGACCCAGCAGGTCTTCATCCATTTGTTGTAGGTTGATCTGCAGTTGTGCGCCCTTCATTTGTTCCATGGTGTTCTTGATTTCAGAAAGTTTGTTGTCCACCTTCATTGCTTGGATTTGTTCTGTGACTTCATCGAGCAGCTTCCATTTTTCTAAGCGAATATCAAATCTTATTTTTTCAGCCTCCTCTTCACCGACTTGACATTCCTGTTGCTGGGGCTGGGGTTCGAGAGACTGAAGCTTCCGCAGGATGTAGTACAGAATGTCCCGAGTTCGAAGGGTTCGGGACTGGATGTGCACTGCTGGGATGTCGACCATGACACTGCGCCAGTGGGGACAACGTTTTTCCCACATTGCCGAAGCTTCGTTCGCAATAGCCAGGGTTTCCTCTTTATCCTGTGCCACAATGGCGACCGATGGTATGGGCTCTCCCATAGCAGTGCCGCATTGTGCGACATCCTCTATCCATTCGGCTAGCTTCACCCTAATGTTCTCCTCCGGCGTACGAGGCTGGTAAAATGTCCCTCTTACACCAGAATGGTTAGTCGTTGCCACTGCTAGCATGAGTTGATCGTTGCTCTTTTCTTTTTCATCATCGGAACTAGCGGATGATGCGGACGCTTGCTCCTCCGCTGTAGGCGACAGTGCCGCTGCCGCCTCCTTTGCCGGGACCTCAACACCATACCTGTAACATGCCAGAAATAATTAATTAGTCTCAAAAGTTTAACCATGTAGCCAGAACAACAGATGAAGAAAAATAACTTCTGGAACTGCAATATATATAAGCCAGAAGGAAATTCCGAGACCTTTGATAGGTTTATCTCATAAAAAAAAAGTCAAAATGGTATGGTGGTTTATTTTTCTATTTTATTTTTTTAGGAGGGTTGGGGGGGGGGGGGGGGGGGTGGTGGTTTATTTAGGTAAGACTCTGGACGAGGGGGGAATGGGCTTCATGTTTTGACAATGTTTTCGCAATGTTCATGTATATACAACTTAAAGCAAATTATATTCATAATTATATTATGTGACAAAATAGTCGCTCGGTGGCTAAGAGCATCTCTAGCAGATCCTTTAAAACTACGACCCGTATAAGCGTTTTACGGGCCGAGAAAAACGCATTATAAGAGTTGATTTTAGCTGCGGCGAGGCCCGTATAATCAACCCGTAAAAAAATATTCTCTAAATATACCATCTTTTTCCTCATGCCTTTCATGTTGAGTTCCGTCCCCTCGGTGTGTGCGTATCCTGCCTCCGTGACCATCTCCTCGTGCTCGCCACCGAGCGCGATCGGGCCGGAGCCAGCAGCAGTGCCGACTGCAGCAGCAACCGCCGCCGCCGAGGCATTCGCGGCCGACACTTGAGGCTGGCTAGCTAGCTAGCTAGCAATTCGAGCAGGCGGAGCTAGTTAGCAATTCGAGCGGATGGCTAGCTAGCTAGCTTCATGCGATGGTTGGGCATGGCGGCCGGTGGCCGCGGTGGTCGGGACGAGCGCGGCGGCCGGGGACAGGCGAACGGGAGCGATTCATGAAGGTTACGACGGCCGTTGGATTTCCGCCAATGGTCTTTCGTCGTATATAGGTCGTTCTCGGGTTGATCTTTAAATCCTTATTTTCATGGATTTGGCCAGGATATTTTCCGCGCCTCTTAAAAAAATTTACAGGTCGGAGTAATTTACGGGTTCTATTCCGGTCGTTTTTTCCGTCTAAATTGTAAACTGGCGGTAATTTTACAGTTTCGTGCATTTTAAGAGGTCTGCTAGAGATGCTCTAACTAGCTATAATAGTCAGTTTCAGCCGAGATTTTGTCATATCATTTATCACTAGGTATTCATCTCAGTGCTGCCAATTGCACAGCTATCTACAGTAGTAGCATATGATTCCTCCCCTCATTTACTAGTTCTTACCAGTAACTGTAAACTCAGTAGTAACTGTTCATTATATTATCAGAGGTTGATATTTAAATATAAGTCTTTTTAGAGATTCCAATAAGCGACTACACACGGAGCAGAAATGAGTGAATCTACACCCTAAAATATGTCTATATACATCTTTATGTAGTCCATAGTGGAATCTCTAAATAGATTTATATTTAGGACCGGAGGGAGTACATTTCTTTTAATTTTTTGATTTCACAATAGGTATTGTATCCATTTTATTGTTTGATGTGTACTAATTTTTATTTCACATATTTTCTGTATTTAATGGTTTTTGTTCTACTTATTTTAGTGTATTCGGCACCACTTAATTTTGAATATTCATGACAACTTCCTTTTTAGATGAATTTTCCCACCGGTAATCGTGGATTGCTTTACAACAGCTTCAATTTCCTCCAATTTTTTTTGTTTCACTAGTAATTATGAGTTTTTTCCTTTGATGATTTTATTTTTGTTCCACTTCTTTTATTCTTATAGTAATTATGTTCCATGATGAATTTTAGTAATCTTGAGTTGTTTCATCATGAGTAATTTGTTCGAGTTATATTAATTTCTCGTTTCCAACACCAATCTTGAATTATTCCACCATGACATTATCTTTGTTCCACTTGTCTTGTCCCAATAGAAATCCTAAATTATTGTCAAGATGATTTTCCCACTTTTTTGTTAACTGGCTGTATTGAGTTGTTTTATTTCATTCTTTTTTATTCTAATAGTAATAATGTTGTATGATGATTTTCTATTTTTTATTTTTGTTGCATAAGGAGTCTGATTATGTCTTTGAAAAAAACATTTTCATGGTTATTATGTCTTTGAAAAAAAACATTTTCACCTATTTGTCTTTTGTAGTGTTTTCATGGTTATTATGTCTTTTGTAATGTTTCCTTCGTTTGTTATCCAATTTACTTTTCTTTATTGTGGTGTTCATCCGATTTTCCTCGATTTGTACATTTCATGGTTATTATGTCTTTGAAAAAAACATTTTCACCTATTTGTCTTTGTTTCTTACCCTTTTTCATTATTTTATTATTTTTCCTTTTCATATTTTTCCGTTCAGTTTTATTTTTCGCCAGTGGAATATTTTACTTGATCAAAGTCAAATGCATTAAGGACGGAGCAGACCAACTCCTGGTGAAGGACGAGGAGATTAAGCATAGATGGCGGGAGTACTTCGACAAGTTGTTCAATGGGGAGAATGAGAGTTCGACCATTGAGCTGGATGACTCCTTTGACGAGACCAGCGTGCGGTTTGTGCGGCGAATCCAGGAGTCTGAGGTAAAGGAGGCTTTAGAAAGGATTAAAGGAGGCAAGGCGATGGGCCCTGATTGTATCCCCATTGAGGTGTGGAAAGGCCTTGGGGACATAGCGATAGTATGGCTAACCAAGCTTTTCAACCTCATTTTTCGGGCAAACAAGATGCCAGAAGAATGGAGACGGAACATATTAGTACAAATCTTCAAAAACAAGGGGGATGTTCAGAGTTGTATTAATTATCGTGGAATTAAGCTGATGAGCCATACAATGAAGCTATGTGAGAGAGTCATTAAGCACCGCTTAGAAGAATGACCAGCATGACCAAAAATCAGTTTGGCTTCATGCCTGGGAGGTTGACCATAGAAGCCGTTTTCTTGGTATGACAACTTGTGGAGAGATACATGGAGCAAAAGGACTTGCATATGGTGTTCATTGACTTGAAGAAGGCCTATGATAAGATACCGCGAAATGTCATGTGGTGGGCCTTGGAGAGACACAAAGTCCCAGTGAAGTACATTACCCTCATCAAGGACATGTAAAATAATGTTGTGACAAGTGTTCGAACAAGTGATGTCAACACTGATGACTTCCCGATTAAGATAGGACCACATCAGGGGTCAGCATAGAGACCTTATCTTTTTGCCTTGGTGATGGATGAGGTCACAAGGGATATACATGAAGATATCCCATGGTGTATGCTCTTTGCGGATGATGTGGTGCTAGTTGACGATAGTCGGACGATGGTAAATAAGAAGTTAGAGTTATGGAGACAAACCTTGGAATCGAACGGGTTTAGGCTTAGTAGATCTAAAACTGAGTACATGATGTGCGGTTTCAGTACTACTAGGCGCGAGGAGGAGGAGGTTAGACTTGATGGGCATGTGGTGCCTCAGAAGGACACCTTTCGATATTTGGGGTCTATGCTGCAGAAGGATGTGGGTATTGATGAAGATGTAAACCATCGAATTAAAGACGGATGGATGACGTGGCGCCAAACTTCTGGCAGTCTTTGCGATAAGAGAGTGCCACAAAAGTTAAAAGGCAAGTTCTACGGGACGGCGGTCTGGCCCGCAATGTTGTAAGGTGCTGCGTGTTGGCCGACTAAAAGGCGACATGTTCAACAGATAGGTGTGGCGGAGATGCGTATGTTGAGATGTATGTGTTCACAAGAAAGGATTGAGTCCGGAATGATGATATATGAGATCGAGTTGGGGTAGCACCAACTGAAGAGAAGCTTGTTCAACATCGTCTGAGATGGTTTGGGCATATACAACGCAGGCTGCCAGAAGCTCCACTGCATAGCGGACGGCTAAAGCGTGCGTAGAATGTCAAGAGAGGTCGGGGTAGACCGAATTTGATATGGGAGGAATCCGTAAAGAGATATCTGAAGGATTGGAGTATCACCAACGAACTAGCTATGGACATGGGTGCGTGCAAGCTTGCTATCCATGTACCCGAACCATGAGTTGGTCGCGGGATCTTATGGCTTTCACCTCTAGCCTACCCGGAATTTGATATGGGAGGAGTTCGTAAAGAAAGATCTGAAGGATTGAAGTATCACCAACGAACTAGCTATGGACAGGGGTGCGTGCAAGCTAGCTATCCATGTGCCCGAACCATGAGTTGGTCGCGGGATCTTATGGCTTTCACCTCTAGCCTACCGCAACTTTAAGTCACTTTTTGTGGATCCCAAACATATCCCACAAAAAATATAAGGGACAATAAAAGAGCCTGGTCAAAATTTAAGATAAAGAAAGCCGATGTTGAAAAGACTGCGCCACAAGGTGTTATCTCATTCTAGTCGCTAAAAAGTCAAAAGGGAGGCGAGCTACATCCACTCCAGAAAAAGAAAAAACAATATTTGGTCCCTAATTTTCTCAAAAATATAATTAAAATATTCTTATAGATGTCTATTATATATGTACATACATATTTTTATCAATATATGTTTTAGACATAGGGTAATGGAAAAAAATAATTTGTGGTGCTATGGATTTGTATTTTGGGTTGCTTTTAAACAAAAGTTTCTTTATTAACATTTTACGTGTACTCTCTCCGGTCCTTTTTAATCCACATATAAGATTTGTCTAAAATCAAACTTTGTAAAGTTTGACCAATTTTATAGAAGAAATATCAATATTTATAATACAAAATCAACATCATTAGATGCATCAGATTGTTCTATGGAGCACAAACCAGATTGACACTCTCAACATCCCATCTCATCTGAGGCAGGCATTTTTAAGGAAATCAATAGATTTTCACTTTTGTGCCACTCCCTTGCCATCCATCTTGATGTCCCTTTGTTCCTCCATACCTTGGGGTGTCCATGTGCCTCTTAGGTTATGAATATGTTGATGGCACTCTAGATTCCCTTGACACACTCTAGTGGAGAAACGCAATCCTGTGCTGTCACCACTTTATGGTACAAGTTCACGTTGATGAACAATTATTTGCATTGGTATACCTTAATGCACTCGAATCTGATGAACAACCATAGTGGAAGTAGGGAACTGTGGTCTGTGACCAAGTACTGGCCCTATTTGCTTGGCTTCACGATAAATGCAAGAACGTGTATGAATATCTTGACATAATTTGGAATTCTCACAATGAGAAGAATTCGTGTCTAGTATCTTGAAGAATTTTCTATGTTTTAACCCTTATTCGAAGCTTTGTTTCGTTATATGGATGTTTCCTTTTCAATTTACTTGTGGGATATTTTTACTCTTTGAAGCGACATGTATGAAATCTGGGAGTAATAGGAATTTTTCAAAACAATACAGCTCATTCAAATTTTGAAGTTTGACAAATTTATGTTTTATCAAAAAGATCGGAAGCATTTTATACAAAGAGTGGCACTTGTGTATAGTTGACTTGCAAAGTTTTAGTATCAAATGTGCTCTTGTTCGGAAGAAACAAAAATGAGAAATTTCTATACGAGGATAGCATGGGTGTTGATGCAAACTGAATGGTGTAGGTAGAAGGTGTAGCTACATAGGGGTATGAAAAAACCACACTCTTGTCTATAATTGTTATTTCTGTTGTTAGTTGTCTGCCATGGATTGGGAGATAAAAGAGGCTAATTGCAGCAAATATGCTACAGTATAGTGTTCTGAGAATGCAGTGAGTGTTACAGTACCTGGTTCGCCGCTCGCCAATGTCATGCGCCCTTTCCCTGAGGACACCCAGCTGGACGGCCGCGCGACGCTGCGCCACCATCTTGTGAACAAACCAGGGAAGCCAGAAGACGTAGCGCCGGAGGCCGCCCCTGGCGAGATGGAGCTCGGGGTTGCCGCGGTACAGGTACATGTCGATGCAGTTGTTGCTGTCCTGGGCGAGCAGCCGGACCTGGTTCATCCACGTGCGCATCTGCTCGTCCTGGTCGCCACCGCCGGGCGCCTTCTTTGACAGGTGCGCCAGGAAGCTCTGCATGCTCTCCATCTCCTCCTGGATGAACTGCACGTCATGCCGGACGCGGCCCAGCAGCAGGGCCTCGTTGCGGATGACGCCCAGCAGCGAGCTCACGGCGCCCGACGCGAGCTCCGCCATTGCTTCTAGCTCCTCCCTCCACCGGCCGGTGGCTTTGTGTCTAGTTCTTCTCGCCTCTGTATTGGAGATGCACCGGTTGCACCACAACAGTGCCGGCCGGTGGCTTCGTGTCTAGTTCAAATCGGTGATGCACTAATTCGGTATGCACCCATGTGGGTGGGTGGCAAGAATTTGTTCTTCTTCACGTGCACAAGGCAAGTATCTGTTCCTAGCTTTTCCTTCGAAAGAAAGAAATACCTTCCTTCTAATGTTCACCTTGTGATCAGTCTAAGATGTACACCGTCATAGATTCCAAGGCAGGAAAGAGAATTGCTCGATCAAGCCGGATTGGCTTGGCTTGGTTTGGTGGAGCCGAGCTGAGCCTACTTTCTGCGAGTAGTTCGTTTCTTGACAAGCCAGTAACCAACATGTAAATGCAAGATCAGTTTTGTAGCCGACGGTTAATCTTTCAGTTTAAGCAAAATTTGTCAGATTGAATTAGTTTTGTTTATTTTTTGTGGTGTATAGCACAAAATAATGACTATATTGCTTGTAAAACATTCCGTGGAATCCTTCGTTCCTTTATATAAGATGTATTTGTTTTTTGATAAAATTCCAGAATGTAAGGTGCATTTCTTCTAATTCTTCATAATTCCATTGGTAGCCCTTTAGAAAAAAGGAAAGTATCTCTCTTCCG
>NW_024115915.1:0-6126 GCF_003073215.2 Triticum urartu | reverse complement strand
GCCGACTGGACCGGCCACTACTACAAGTGTATAATATGTACTTCCTTCGTGCCTGGTAAGAGTGCTTACCATAATTTAGCTGTGGCAAGCAACAGTCACACTCGCCACTGATGTACAAATAAGCAGTGGCGGGCCTTTGTTACTGCTCACCACAATTAGGTTGCATTACGCGGCCAGCTTTGAAACGGTCTACCAGTGGCGGGCATACGTCTCGCCCGTCACAAATTTGTGTTCACCTATAAGCCATTTCCTATAATGTATGGTTTTCTTAGGCGACGGTCGATGCATATGACAAGATGACCAAGCAATAAGATGCAACCCGGTAATGGGCATGTTTAGGATCTTGCCACGGCAACTATCTTTGTCGTGTTCTAGAATGTCTGTATGATTGTTATGGTGGCTTTACCTAGACTTTCGTAGGTGTAGGATCTCTATATTAATATTCGGGTTTAAATATTGAATTTCGTGCAGAATTACTTGCCTCAAACACCGGGGGGGGGGGGGGGGGGGGGGGGGGGGGGGGGGGGGGGGGGGGGGGGGGGGGGGGGGATTCACATCCATTGGTTTTTCGTGAATACAAAATTCCAACCACGTACCAAGCTTGAGACTTATAAAAACTAGATCCCCAAATTTATAAATATCATTTTAACCATGTTTGGAATTTAAACATCATTATTCAAATTATATGTTGATCAAAACATGATATTTAAATTCTTCTGGTCTTTTGGGCCAGGGCCTCGACAAAGGCATAATATTAGCATAATTATTGGCAAGGTTTTTAATCTAAAAAACAAAGCAATTTTGGATGACATATGTAAAAATTCTTTAAAAAATTACTACCTTTCAATGAATTGTAACATAATTTAAATTTATTTTCAAGTTTGTAAATCTGGCTTCTGGCTCAAAATTCCGGTGTTACAGGTATTTCAGACCACATCGAAATTGCACGGATCTTCACGCAAGATCAAACGAATATAGCTTCGACTGAGACTTAGCAAAGCTGATTCGGGATAGCATGTGGTGCCAATATAAATATACGGATCATGATATTTCCATGTCTTCAAACTACCAGTAGGTGGTGGCATTCATTTGTTGCACGTATCCTTTGCTGATTGGAACTTGGCACCGCAGTTTGCTCCGTGATGGCTAATTAGTAAGTTAGTGAGAAAATCGCTGTCTAGAGAAAATTAGTGAATTCATCTAATGATGTGCTTCCGTCTGGCTGTCCGTCTCAACTCGCCACCTAGCCATCGTCGTTTCTTGCATAGCCAAGCAAGAAACAAGCTTCTTGGCGAGAAGATGGCGTGTAGGGGTGCGACGATGGTGGCGCTGCTGCTCGCGGCGGTGGCGGCGACGTGCGCGCGGGCGCAGCTGCACGACAAGTTCTACAGCGAGTCGTGCCCCAGCGTGGAGGACGTCGTGAGGAAGGAGATGGTGAGGGCGCTGTCACTGGCGCCCAGCCTCGCCGGGCCGCTCCTCCGGATGCACTTCCACGACTGCTTCGTCAGGGTATGCTGCATTTGCATGCATCAGTATCTGCCCGTACCCCGTTGTGCGCTATGGCCTGACCACCGTGAATATGCAGGGGTGCGACGGCTCGGTTCTGCTAGACTCGGCCAACAAGACGGCGGAGAAGGACGCGCAGCCGAACCAGACGCTGCGAGGCTTCGGCTTTGTCGAGAGGGTGAAGGCCGCGGTGGAGAAGGCCTGCCCCGACACCGTCTCCTGCGCCGACATCCTCGCCCTCATTGCCAGGGACGCAGTATGGCTGGTGAGTAGAGTACTACTACTATGCCATTTTTCAAATGACACGGTACGTGTGGAAGCCAAATTCTAATGCTGCTCGATCATGGTTTCTCCAGAGCAAGGGTCCATTCTGGACAGTTCCTCTGGGCCGGCGAGACGGCAGCGTGTCCATTTCCAACGAGACCGACGCTCTGCCACCCCCGACCTCCAACTTCACCGTGCTCACCCAGCTCTTCGCCGCCGTGAACCTCGACGCAAAGGACCTTGTCGTCTTGTCCGCCGGGCACACCATCGGGACGTCGCACTGCTTCTCCTTCTCTGACCGGCTCTACAACTTCACCGGCATGGAGAACCCCAGCGATATCGACCCCTCGCTGGAGCCGCAGTACATGATGCGGCTAAAGAGCAAGTGTGCCAGCCTCAACGACAACACCACCCTCGTGGAGATGGACCCCGGCAGCTTCAAGACCTTCGACACCGACTACTTCAAGCTGGTGAGCAAGCGGAGGGGCCTCTTCCACTCTGACGGCGCCCTCCTCACCGACCCCTTCACCCGCGCCTACGTCCAGCGCCATGCCACCGGCGCCTTCATGGACGAGTTCTTCGCCGACTTTGCCGCCTCCATGATCAAGATGGGCAACGCCAACCCGCTCACCGGAAGCCAGGGCGAGATCAGGAAGAAGTGCAATGTGGTTAACCATTAAGCCACCGAAGAAGTACAAGGCTGTTTTGATTCGTGATCATCTTTTTCCCCTGTAAATTGCTGTAAGATTGCCATAGCTCCTTTCTCTCCCAAATCTTTTTCTTTCATTAATTTGTTGTTTCGTTACGACCATGTTAATTCCTTGTACACACGACGAAGACTCTGATATTGCCATTTCAATATATAGAAGGCCTGATTGGGTCTCTTGCATAGATGTGGACCCTCCACCTTCATTCAAGGGCTCAACTTGAGTCAAATCCTCTCTCAAACTCTTCCTTATTAGCCAAGGAACACGAGGTAACAAAGGGAGACGAAATTGATGAAGAATCTCATCCAGAGAGGCAACTTTCGGGCCTATCTGCACCTGGTACGACCATCAGTAGGACCATTTTTTGTCGTACTAGAGGTCGTCTTTTGTTATGACCTCTTCTGGGAAAATAGTGATAACTTACTCATCCGAACAACGTTTTCAAAGTTCTTAATCTAGTTGAAATCATGAGAACGACACCGACGTACCAATTGTATTATATAATGATTTGGAAAAAGTCTCACTTTTTTTAGCTTCCGAAGTGCGCAAATCCGATGCTGGAAGTCCTCTGTAAGGAACTTAACTTTGGCCTATTCATCGTGTTTGGTCCTAGGTTGCTCCAAAACACCTGTAGACACCACAAAATAAAGGAATCTAATAAAAACCAAATAATAATAATAATAATAATAATAATAATAATAATAATAATAATAATAATAGGCAATTGTCACAATGAAAAGAGTAAAAATCAGTAATCATGTGTTGGACATTTATTTGGTTCAACATGCCTTGATGTATGCCGAGAACATGCAACAAATGAGCTCTAGAAATGTGTAAAATATAGAGCCATCAGCAAGCAAGCTCAAAACTGTGCAGACACCAATGAAGCGATCTAGCCGCCACAATCGGCCTTTATTGCCAGGTGCATGCATTGACACCCATGTGGCGCATGTTATATATCCACGGACTAGAGACAACAATGCCACCAAAATCCTCCATAAGGGACGCTTTGGCGATCACGCGTCCCCGTCGCAAGTGCAAATCAGTGGTAAATCTGAGCATGGCTACCTGCCGCCAGATAATACACCATGAGCCCTCATTGCATTGCTAGGACCGGGATCTGCAACCAGTAACTTCGTCAGGCCTTGTTCGGTTCCATGAAAAATGAGAGGGATTGACAGAGATTGGCAGGGATTAAATCCCATCTAGTTCAAATTTTCCCCAAATCCCCTCCATTCCACTCCAATCCACTTGAGGAGTGGCTTAACCGAACAAGGCCTCAAGGATCTGGCTCCATGGCACCACCAACGCATCACTGACATGGTTGCCGTGCACCATCTTGGCATCGCCACTCTGCCAGGAAGAATCATTGCTACCCATCGCCAAGCATCACCTCCATACCTCAGCCACCCAAAGCAGTCCACCGGAGAGACAGGAAAGCCACACCAACCGCGCCACCGCAGGCCCTCCACCAACGACTCCCCATGAGGTTCTCCAACAAGTCAAGTCTCTGACACGATGCATTCTAGTAATGACTTCCTCATAAAGGATATTGACATCACCGATTTGGGAATCTGGATTACGGTTTTCACCGGGAGACGAGATCACAAGATTGAAATAGGTGTTAGAGATCCTCGGTGAGGGGATGAATAACGACACCCGAAGGCGACGTGGTAAACAGCATCAACAAAGGTCAGGTACGGTTTTTAGCCGGAGTGCCACAAACCTCACCAAAGACACCATCCATGGCCCATTCACTCGTCAAACTAGAACCCTCACGCCAAGCAGCCATCAAGATGCAGCCCAACTGAGGAGCCGAGCAAAACTGCCCAAAGGCATCGAAATGCATCCATTCGCGCAGCATGACCAACTCCATGTCCGATGGCTGCCGGAGGAACAACACTTGGCCAGTGCGAGAAGGAACCCCTATGCACGAGCCACATCCCACCTGATCACTAAAGATCTCCGCTCCCGCAATGCTGACAACTTGATCGGCGGCCCACCACCTGCGTGCCACCATAAGAAACAGGGTACTCGAACGACCGCACCTCCTCCGGCATGAGAAACCCGCAGCAAGACCTCTGCCTTCCACGGCCGGGTGCCGCCACCGCCGCCATCGAAGGCGGCACGAGGAGCACGAGAGATGAGTTGTGCTACTGGATTAGGGTGGCCTCTAGAGTCGCCCTAGCGAGCGACCCGGGAGGCGAGCGACCCAGGAGGCGGTTATGGGATTCTTCATATACTATTATGCATGGCTCTTAAAATACTATGATGTGATAGCCTGAGATATGCGATTTTTCTGTTCTTTTCTTCAAAATTCTCCATTGTCTATATTGTTTTGCAATATAGTAGAACAGTGTTCGTAGCAATATTTTTTTATTCTAATCTCATATGATTTTTAGTTTTTTGAATTTTAATATATAGAGTGGGTTGCATCTTGGTACACAAACTAGTTGATGTTCATGCGGTTAGCGAGATGTTTGCCACCTCTAAGGATGTGGCTTTCAATCCCATGCAACTTAAGGTTTTTAATATATTTGTCCTCCATACATCCTCAGCATGGTTTGTGAGTAAAAACTAACCAATTTACAAATAGATCCCTATCTATCTATCTATCTATCTATCTATAATAATTTGTCACTTTCTAGAAATTCCTACATTAATTAGAAATTAAGAGCCGTTTATTTGGTGGGACCTAATTATAACGGTGTAGATCTGTTCTTACTATTTTTTTTTGTTTATTTGGTGGGACCGAATTATAAAGGTGTAGATCTTATAAAGGTGCAGATCTGTTCTTGCTTTTTTTTTCTTTTTGGCTCAATCTCTCATGCCTCTTTTGAAAGCTATTCTTTCTATTTTTTTCGTTTATCTCGTGCGACCGAATTAAAAAGGTGTACATCTGTTTTTGCTATTTTTTTCTGACTCAATCTCTCATGCCTCTTTTGAAAGCTAGAGCAAAACTCCAAAAGAAAAAACACGCGTGCACGTACAGAATAATCAACTGCCAAAAAAAGGATCCGTCAACTCTCTCTCTTAAATGGCTCCGCTAATCTCTCATGTTTTTGTTTTTTTCCTTCCTGTTCAATCTCTCATGCCTCTTTTTTAAAGCGAGAGGAAAACCCCAAAATATATTCTGTTTTTCTTTGTGGCTCAATCTCTCACGCATATGCCTTCCCTTCATCATAGCGGCATCATCTGAGCGTTGTCGAGCAGGACGAGATCTTCATCTCTTCCCTCCTGCAGGGGTGCTACCATCGTCCACACGCACGGGCCTCCTCGGTCGGCCTCCTTTCTCAGGGCCTCCACATGCCGCAGTAGTACAATCAGGTACATGGTGATCTGTTTTTCTGCGAGCGCTCGAGAGAGTGCTGTAGTACAATTAGGTACTTGCGATCTTTATTTTGGTGGTGAAAAGATTGTACGGGTCAGTCCAGTTGGCAGAAACGCCGAGCTGGACCATGGAGATGATTGCCCTAACAATGTCGGACCTTCTTCTGTCTTCCCTGCTATGCTTTCTCATGTTTTGTAGCAATGTGTTGTACTTTGCAAATTCCGCACGGCAGTAGGAAGGGGACAAAGTTGACCTGAGGCAGCTTCCAATGGATTGAGGTGACCAGATCGGATGTGGATTGGTTTCCTAAGCAATTAA
>NW_024115914.1:0-7465 GCF_003073215.2 Triticum urartu | reverse complement strand
TGGGTCGCCCGCCGAGCAGAGTGGCGATGGCGCTTCGCCTCCATGCAAAGATATGTGACGGCCTTGGCATACGTCGGCATGACGAGGGAGAGGTTAGCGGCGAACTGGTCGAGGTAGGGGTGGAGGCCCTGAAGGAGGTTGGTGAGGAGGACGGAGTAGTCGATGTTCATGCCGACGTCGCGCAACTCGTCGGCGAGAACCTTCAGCACGTGCAGTACTCATCGATCGAGAGATTGTTTTGCTGCAGAGTGAAGAACTCCCCTTGGAGGAAAACACGACATTGGAGTTGATTGTCGAGGAACCAAATCCTATGAAAGTTGCGAGAGAAATCTCTTTGTGTTCTGAGCAAATACTTTCCAGCAAGAGACTGTGATCTTCTTCGCTGCGAGAGATTTGTCTCAGACCGAGGATTTAGCATTAGTTGTTCCTCAATAATGTTATCATTGCTCTAAAATCCGACCATTGTAAACGTGTTGGTTGGCAGAATTAGGTAGTGGTTCAGCATCACTCAAAACTAAGTCCAGTACGCTCCGCCTATTACTCTTGAGAGCTGCAAACTCTGTAGACGGTTTGGTGTCAATCTCTTCAGAGACCAAGAGTAATTGTGATTCTCGAAGAAGAAATCTGTAAAGGTTCGGAGAACGCCTCAAGTATCTACCACGAGTGATCGACATTGGTTGACAAACCAATTGTCGAGGAGAATAGGGTGAAGAGAGTTTATCTTCCGCGTTAAGTCACAACCCTCCAACCGGACGTAGTCCTTGTGCAGAAGGACGAACTGGTCGAACAAATACGATGTTGCCATCGAGCACCACTGGTTTCCTATGCTACCCATGTTTACATTCAATCTGATTTTCTTCATGTAATTTGTCTCGATGCATGCTTTATTTCCCATTCGGTATGTAATTTTAGCTCACTGTAGTTTATTTTTCATTAGCTCCGCTGCTGGGTTCCGAGAGTTTTGAGATTTCCGAAGAAATTTGGAACTTCCATTCGCCCCCTCTGGTAGACATACTTCGTTCCTAAAGTATGGTTTGAGGCGTTGAGGGTCAAAGGTTGGGAAAGCTTCACCCCTTCCTAGTAGGATGTGTTGGTGGACTGGTGGACAATGTCTAGCACCGCGACAAGAAGGAGATGAATTCTTATATCATCCTAGTTTTGAACTCCATTTTGAAGGAAAGCAACGATAGATTTTTTGACAAGATAGCCATGGCCATCAATGGACTGATGGTTAGGATCGCCTATGAATGGAAAGTGTGGCGGTTTTCCTGGCAGAGGAGGCAAGTAATTCGTGGAATTGTGGGTGAACACGAGTAATGTGTCTTAGGTGTGTGTGGTAGATGGTGGACAAGAGTTTTGGCTAGCCTATGGGTTGGCATCTTGTAATTCTCACTCTTTTTCTCTCTTAATGCATCGACGCGCAATCCTCATGCATGTTTCAAAAAAAGGAGACAAGAGGTTTTTTGTGTGTGTGCGCGCGTGAGAGAGAGAAAGAGAGGTGGGAGAACCATCAACCATGGCGGAGGCACGGTTGTAGAGATCCCACAACTTTTTCTTTCCCCTCTCGCAAGGCGACTAGGGAAAGCCTTCTTCCCTTCGATCTCCGCCGGCGAGACTGTGGATTCGCGCACCCCCCACCCCCCGCGCGCGTGCTGCTCCAGCTACCGGTGGCGGGGAGGGTAGTCCTGGTGTCTCGACTTAGATAGGTAGGGTTTTGGTTCTCACAAGGGCGACACTTCTTCGATTCGATCTTCCGGGATCCGGTCCTCCTCAAGTTCGTTCGTCGGGACAGATTAGACGGAGCTCCGCCGTAGATTCCTACCAGCTCCTCGAAGCGGCGAGGTTAGGGTTTCTCGTCGTGCGTACGCAACGACGAGATTTGGTGTTTGGTTTTTGATTAAGGATGGTGAGACAAGCACATTATTAAGAGTTAAAGATGGAGAGGGAAACGAAAGGGAGGACGAAACGTGATTAGTGATGGGAAGAGAGGTGCCATCACCAACCACGATGCGAGAGTTGAAAGGATAGGGGAGGCACGAGAGAGGATACTGGGTTAGAAGGCATGTGAGCGGCGGCGCCGGTGTCCATGTACGGACCGCCACCTCCATTGTAGTTGCTTGGCGAGGGTGCAGCGTGAAGGGCAGAGAGGAGTGCCGGGTCCCAAACACTGTCGGGTGTACCGCCATACGCACCGTACGCTAGAGAGCCGCTGTAGGCCGCGGCGTCGCTATATGCCGCAGGACCTGGGGCGGGCGCAATAAGCAGCGCCTGGTGAGAGGTCGGCCGTGCACCATGGATGCCCGGAGCAGGGGACGGGGACGGGCATGGAGTAAGCATGCACGACGCCCGTCCAGGGGTTGTACCCCGACAACCAGGGTGGAGTAGGGATTGCCGCGGGGTTCGCGGAAGCGCGCAGCGCCGTGTTGGAGTTGCGGGGCCGACCCCCGTGACCCTTCCGCTTGCGACCCGACGAGGCCGACGTGGAGCGCGGTGTGGGTCGCCTGCCGAGCAGAGTGGCGAAGGCGCTTCTCCTCCATGCAAAGATATGCAACGGCCTTGGCATACGTCCGCATGACGAGGGAGAGGTTAGCGGCGGACTGGCCGAGGTCGGGGTGGAGGCCCTGAAGGAGGTTGGTGAGGAGGACGGAGTCGTTGATGGTCATGCCGACGCCGCGCAACTCGTCGGCGAGAACTTTCAGCGCGTGCAGTACTCATCGATCGAGAGATCGTTTTGCTGAAGAGTGAAGAACTCCCCTCGGAGGAAAACACGGCGTTGGAGTTGATTATCGAGGAAGAGGTCGCACAAGCATGTCCACACGGCGTACGTCGATGGGTCACGAGAGTTCACCATGTCGAAGAGACCCCGTGAGATGGTGAGGAAGAGCCACTTGATGATGCAAGCGTCCATGGCAAGCCACTCGTCGTCGTCCTTCATGTAACGGAAGTCGACGCTCCCGTCAACATGCTCGATGAGACGGTAGGAGCGGAACAAGAGCGCGAAGTAGGTGCGCCATGCGTTGTAGGATGGCGAGTCGAGGTCGAGGACGACGGGCACGTGATCTTTGATGTGGAGCTCGTTGAGGTAGTCGGAGGTGAACATGGCGCCAGCGAAGGAACCGGCGTCGGATGGATCGGCCTTGGAGCGGGACATGGTGGCGGTGAGAGGGAGGGGGTAGCGGCGGTGTTACGGTTTACGTGGTGGTGGGGGAGAAGATGGCGACCAAGGGTAGGGGAGGGGCGGCGGTGGCTACGGGAGGGAGCAGCAGCGGCGGTGTAGGGTTTGGGGGAGGCGGCGACGCTAGGGTTTGGGAGGGGTGGCAACGGCGGCTACAGGGAGGAGCGGAAGCGAGGAAGATCGCGATGAAAACTGATACCATGTAGAAAAGATATGGGATGCAACTTAATTGTATTTCTCGGAGCTGCTCACAATATATACACAAGATGTCTTGCGTGACAAGCCAACTAATCCTACCATATCTCTAGAAGTCAACTATACAAGGCTAGAGACCATATCACGTTCAATAAGATCGATTCAATGGCCACGACCGTGGCTCCCGAACACCAGTCTTTAGGGGCGCGTGCACAAAAATTTCCCGGCTGTCATCGACAAGCTCAGCCGGCTCCGGCATGGGAACGGCGACAGCGGCACATCGGCAGCTTGTTCTGGCGGCGGCAATGGTCGTTCTATTGTTTATAGACTTCGATGTAATTTTTAGTATATTTGCGGTGCTTTGTCCTTCGGATGAATCTTATAATAGATCTGATATTTTGGAGAAAAAGAAGAGAGAGATGGGTGGGAGGAAACAAGGGAGGCGAAACGAAGGTGCCAACTCTAAATCCATCATCATAAAGCAGACTCCCCTTTTAACTGTGAACATTACTAGTAGTAGTACCAGAATGCGAATCATCCGCCAGCTCGATCTGCTTCTAAAAAAAGGCTTGGCGTCACCGGTACGCGGGGCCCGGCAAGCAAGCGACAGCTCCAACCGACATAACTGTCCCACCCGTCGTGGACGGGGATTCGCTGGTCAACTCAACGCGCGGACCAACGACCGGACATGCTCGCCGTGACCTGTGCTGGTGGACATGGCCGGGGTGCTTGCTGGCCTGTGCCCTGTGGAAAGGTGAGAACATTCCCGTGCAGTGCAGCGAGGGGCAGCCCGGAGCGGACCGGGTCGGCAATGAGCCCCACGTGGCAGAGCTTGCGTTCTCCCCGGCGCGTCCCGCTGCCCCATGTCCATCGGGGCCCCGTGCTCGCGCTCATTGCTTGTGCGTTGCTCGTTGGGAATGCTAACAAATTGTTTTTTTCGAGAATACGCCAATGGCGTATCTTATCTTTATAGAAGATAGAAAGAATTTACAAGAGAGGCACGAGCTAGATGTTATGATCTAAGCTCGGCCAACACCCATTACATCCAAACTACACTACTCTCTAGAGCTACTTTCTCATAAAATGTGTTAAACCTTCAACTCCTACACCGGCTTGTCTCCATTGCTTTACTGCTCTGAATATCTCGTCAACCAATTCTCTTGGGGTTCGCTGTTGCTGTAGCCTATTAAATAAAATTAATTTTAAATTACTTATATCTACAATAAATACCAATAGTAAACAACCTACTAACTACCTGCTAACAGTCCCTAACTTTTCTTTTTTCTTTTACACTAGGCAAACAGTGTAGCACTGTGACTTTCCTTCATAATGTTAGAGGATCCGGTTCCCACCATGCCTACACCTTAGATGATGAGTAAGCCCATCCCATCGATATCCACATGGGCCAGGGGGTTGGTGATGCTCAGATTGGGTAGGTGTTGCATATTTTCCATTTCCTGTGCCTACAAAATGATCTAGTACAGGAGTCGGTACAGGACGGCCATATCCCAACCACTTGTGACAGTGCAGGTGCCGATTGTATATCATAGATTTCTATTCAGTACGGCGCTCCTTATGTCCAGTTGACCAAATTATCCGCCGGGGATACTATTTGGGCCTCATCATTGGTTCAAAGAAATATCATAAGAATTTTGGAGAATTATGTATTTTGTATAATTCTTGTCTCCATGACTTGTTTGGTTTATGGGGTTGGAATTGAACTAATGAGAATTTTTGCTACGGTCACTTCTGAATGGAATTCGGAAAAAGAATAAACCATTTGTTTCTATGGGAACTATGGCATGCACCTAATTACTGTTTCTTGTGATGCAAACAAACAATTTTCATTACACAATTTGTGTGATTTCAATTCATATAGGGTTCAATGTGCCATGATACCCGAATCTTGCATTTTTAATGTTGTTGTTCTTTTAGGATTCTACGAGTCAAAGAGGCCCGAATATGCGACATCTAAGATCATAGTCAATTTTTTTGGTGTCTTCTTTGTCCGGTGACATGCCCTTCTACCTCGCCCAACTGATTGTCTCCCCAACCTGTGGTAGAAATTGCTTTCATGTTGCTTCACCGGCTCAGCTAGACCCACTAGTCGAACTCTAACCGCATCCTCTCCTCCCCCCATTTTGTTGTCTCCATTTTTTTTCGAGAGTAAGCCAATGGCGTACCTTATCTTTATAGAAGATAGAAAGAATTTACAAGAGAGGCACGAGCTAGATGCTAGGATCTAAGCTCGGCCAACACCCATTACACCCAAACTACACTACTCTCTAGAGCTACTCTTTCACAAAATGTGTTAAACCTCCAACTCCTACACCGGCTTGTCTCCATTGCTTTACTGCTCTGAATATCTCGTCAACCAATTCTCTTGGGGTTCGCTGTTGCTGTAGCCTATTGAACACACGCGCGTTCCGTTGCTTCCACAACTCCCATCCGACCACGATGACGAACGTGTCGTAGCCTCTCTTAAGACCCTTAGGCATCCCCGTCCTAGTCTCGATCCACCAATCGAGGAAGGTATCATCCACCACCGGAGCCCGCGTATTTAGGGCTAGGTCTTGAAAGCAGGTGTGCCACACCTGTCGAGCATAGCCACATTGTACCAAGATGTGTTCGAAGTTGTCTTCATCTTGCAAGCATGTGTAGCATGCAGACGGGCGGTCTTGTAATCCATGCTTTGCCCTTCGGTCAGAGGTCCAAATACGGTGCTGCACAGCCAGCCAGATGAAGATTTTACACTTCAATAGTGCCCAACTTTTCCAGATGCAGGAGGCATACGGAGCCCTTTCATCACCGAGGCAGAGTCTTTGATAGGTTGACTTGGCAGAGTATAATCCAGAAGGGTCAGCAGGCCAAGAAAAACAGTCTGGATTGCTCGGATCCCTTTGCACTGTGTTAATGGCCAGATTCAGGTGCACCAGCTGCAAATGGCCAACAAAATTCAGCTCCCCATTAATATCATGTAGCCATCGGCCATTCTCCAACCCTTCACTGACCGTACGTTTGTTCCTTGTACGAGTGTCAACCAAAGCGTGGATCATGGGTGCAATATCAGTCACCGCAAAGCCATGAATCCACCGGTCCCACCAGAAGAGAACCTTAGTGCCCTCGCCCACCTCAATCTTAACCATGCTGTCAAAAACAGCTCGGGCATCCTCATCCTCAATCATGCGCAGGCCCTGCCAAGGTCTCTCCGGATCCATGCGTTTCAACCATTCCCATCGAACCCTAAGTGCGAGCCCCTACAACTTAAGGTTCTTGATGCCGAGCCCTCCGAAGCACGTCGGCTTGCAGACCGCATTCCAAGCCACCATGCAATTGCCACCCGAGACCTGATCCTTCCCCGCCCAGAAGAATGCTCTCATCCATTTGTCAAGCTCCTCGAACACCCATGCTGGTGCGTCAGTGATCATGAAATGGTGGATAGGTTTCGCCGCGACCACCGACTTGACCAACACAAGGCGCCCGGATATTTGTAGCAAACTTCGTTGCCAACCAGGAGCACACTTCTTCGCTCTATCCAACATGGGCTGCCAATCCGTCTTCTTTAGCTGGTGTATGGCGAGTTGCAATCCAAGGTATTTGCAGGGAAACTTCCCCAACTCGCACTGCAGTAGGATAGAAACCCTGATCCTATCTTCCTCTTCACCGTGGATGAGAATAGCAGATGACTTTCCATAGTTAACCCTCAGCCCAGACGCACCTCCAAAAGCTTTAAGCGCCATGGTCACGAACCTGAGATCGACCTCGTTTGGCCTGACAAACAGAGCCACGTCGTCTGGTAAATCGACACACTTTGATGAGGCCTGATACCTGTAAATGGCTTCATAACACCTTCCTCTGCGCCCTTTACCATGATGCAGGAGAGCGCATCCATCGCAATGATGAACAAAAGAGGGGACACTGGGTCGCCTTGTCTCAGACCTTGGGCGAGCAAAAAGCTCCTGCCAGGAACGCCATTGACGAGCACTTTAGTAGAGGCCGTGCGCAGAAGGATGGCGATCCATGCTAACCATCTCTGACCAAAACCTTTGCGCCTCATAACTTCAAACAGGAAGGGCCAAGATATAAAGCCAAACG
>NW_024115913.1:0-7001 GCF_003073215.2 Triticum urartu | reverse complement strand
GGAAGAGTGCTAGACTGGCCGTGGATGAGGCCCAAAAGAGCGTAGGGCAGGCCTAATACACATCATATACGGCAGGGAATAAACAGAGGAAGCTTTTGTTTACGTGCGGACTCCAAATTAGCACCACCTCGTTTATATTACGATTTTATCTATACAAATTATAAAAACGTATTATGACATGAGAAGAAAGCGTATTGTGACGATGAACCCACGGAGTCAATCCGTGCTTTATTATTAGGGATAGATTATTATTACTAGCAAAAAAACCCGTGCGTTGCAACGGAAGAAAAGAGCCACCTGTCACTTATTCATATGTAAGAAGTGGTCTAGGGCCTGGATATGCTAATTTATATTCAGAATGGAACCCGTTTAAAAGAAAGTGATTTATTCCCTTTTAGCTTCATGCTTCAGAGACAACAAAATTGCAAAGATGATCTATAAGCTGCTAGAAGAAATACTCACTCTGAAGTCCATTTGTAAGTTCTATATGCAAGGAAATGTACTCTTCCATTGCAAGACAAGCAATAAGGCTTTAAGTAATAGCATACCTGTAGTGCATACACTCTGTTGTATGTTCTTCCTGTGTTCCAAAATTCAACTCACGCAAGCAAGAAGTATTTCACTACCTTACTCCAGTAGTTCAGTGCATACATTTGTTGCTCGTTGTGATTGCAACGTGAACAGAGTAACAAAATTGTCAGTTCGGCGCATGGATGGATTAATGGAAAAACACTGTCACATTGGCATGCATAGGTGTTCTGAAACTGTAAAAAAATAGCATCTACATCTGCGCATACACAAGGAACAATTGCAGAGAAAATAAAAATTGAACCAGTCAAGGTTTTGATAATTATTAAAAAACTTGAGTTCACAGAAAACCAATTTAGTCGCTTGAGCCTCACCAACTCCTAATAAAGGCAAAATACAGAGGCTTGCTTGAGCCTATGCCAACATACAAGGCTGATTTATTGATCCAGTAATCGGATAATACTAAAATCAAGAGCAATAATAGGGAAGGTGTTCCAGTAATTATTAATAATAATCTTTTGTTTGAAAACTTTGCACAAGACTTTCTAACTATTGGTGCAACCAATTGACTCATGCCCATACATCTGTCATGTATCAACATACAGGACTGTCTGCTACATATGAATGCTTGCCAATTCTTTAGGTCACAACAAGCAACTAAAGGATAATACAAAAAATCACAAATAGTCTTTGTTCTTCATGATGGAGGTATTTTGATAATCATGATAAAGAGGAAGCTTGAGTTTACAGGAAACCAATTGGCTATCATGATCGACGGGCACAACTAAAACAGCTAGTAACCAAACAAATAGAACATCTTTTGATGGTGAAATTATAGAAAAAATAGTAGATAATTTTATATGCATCAATCTACAGAAGGCACTGAACCATGTACCATGGGTGGAGAACAGGCGGACAGAATTCCGGCGAAGTCGAACGACGAGATTCTGGCGAAGTCGGCAAAACGGCGACAACAATGTCGAGCATGGGAAGCAATCGAATAGGGGTTTCGGCCGGGGGAGTCAAGGCGTTCTTATAGCCAAGGCGATGCGAAGTAGTTTTTGTACTTTAATTTCCTGCTTGCAGTATTTTTTTTTTGACAAGATGCTTGCAGATATTGCTGTCAATCTATCCCCATAGCTCCCCTTGCGCCATCTTATGAAGGTCCAAGTACCAAGTCCTGGCAACATATAATCTGTCTATATATGCATCGAATCACATGAAACAGAAAGGGCATCACACAGCTAGCTTCAACAACAACAAAGGGCTGCAAGACTCATAGAATAAATATCTTCACAGGATGTAATGCTTAGATTAGCATGCATTAGCTGATGGATTAGCAGAAACTCTTCACTGTGAATCACTAAGCTTTATCCATGATTTTTGTTTTCCAACCGTGCTTCACCAATGAAATTCAGATTTAATAGAATTAGTAATGACAGCTGTAAACAAAATTAGTGATGAGAATTAGCCGAAAATCTTATGGATTAGCAAAAAATCTTAACTACAAACAACCATCAGTGATGAGAATTAGTAATGACAGCTGTAAACAAAATCAAAATTTAACAATGGGTTCTTCACAAGTTCATAACAATCCAACTGAACAAATGTTGGACTAAAAAATTAATATCAGGACACAATCTCTCGACAACATAAACTCCATGTACAGAATTTTAACCACTTCTTCAATTATCCAGAATAGCAAGAAACATATACGCTGATGCATGAACAAAAAATAGCAAGAACAAAAGTTGTGAAAAATCACAAGAAACATATACGCTGATGCATGAAGGAAATTCAGAAGAAAAAAAAAGTGCATGGATATTACTCTAACAATGTGCATGAAGAAAAGCAAATCTAAGTCGCTCATATACAGACCTTTGACCAACAACACAAAAACCTAACCCGGAGGATGTAATTAGAAGATCAAAAGCACCTCCCGTCCATGAACAAAGGTGCAGATATAATTAATCGAAAAAGGCTAAAAATTAAAGTCTTTGAATCTTAAGGCACTATTCGATGATTCATCACAAAATTATGATTAAGCAAATAATCAATCAGTACAGGAGCACATCTTGTAATTTACTGTCCCCCCACAGCAGGCAAGACGCGGAGGGGCACATCAATCTGGTGCACAACTTGACGGTCGTCGTGGTGGTGCTTTTGGCCGCGTTCATGGCGCTCATCGTCAGGGTAGTCCAGCCGACCGACGAATCTCAGCGTAGGGGTCGTCCAGCCGCTCGACGAACTGATGACCGCGTTCGTCCTATCGGCGGTAGGGTGGATGCACGCCGCCTTGTGGGCGGTGGGGGTCTCCAGCGGGCTCATCGGTGGGGTTCCCCTTGATCAGCCGACGCCGTGGGTGTCTTCACTCATCCCATGTTTGTTCGGCTCTCCGTTCGTGGGTTTAATCCTCGGCCAAGTCCCGTTCGTCTTGTTCCATTGGCTGTTGATGCTCTCCCTGCCCTTCTTCTTCCCTAGTTCTACCACTTGAGACAGCCTGCATGGGGTCGAACAGGTAGCGGGCGTACGGACCCCGGCATCACGTCCGCCGGGACCTAGGTCAACCCCGCTCTCCCTGCCCTTCTTCTTTCCTAACGCCTCCTCTATTTATCCCATCGATGACTCGCTGGAGATGGGCGGCGCCATTGCAATCCGTGGCTGGTGACGGGAGCGTTGGTGGCGCGGTCGGGATAAGGAAGGGATTCCCGAAGCGTTTCTTTATTATTACTTCTACTGGACTGCGGGTTGAATTCCCCACACCACAAGGGGTTTTATATAAAAAGGGCGCGACAAATTCTAAAAGCGTATTATGACATGAGAAGAAAGCGTATTGTGACGGTGAAACAAATTCTAAAAGCGTATTATGACATGAGAAGAAAGCGTATTGTGACGGTGAACCCACGGAGTCAATCCGCGCTTTTTTTATTATTAGGGATAGATTATTATTATTATTATTATTATTATTATTATTATTATTAGGGAGGGATTATTATTATTATTAGGGAGAGATTTTGTCCATACAAATTGTAAAGGCGTATTATGACATGAGAAGAAGACGTATTGTGACGGTGAACCCACGGAGTCAATCCGTGCTTTATTATTAGTGATAGACTAGTAAAAATGCCCATGCGTTGCACCGGGCAAAAAAGGCGATACAACGCAATATCATTAAGCACCATTTATTATATCCAATAACAAAAGAGTATGTGTGTTGCACCGCGGGACGTTTGTGCTTTGCTGCAGAGAAAACACCGCAATTTTTTTTTCCAAAAAACCTGCTCTGGTAGTTGCAAAGAATTTTGTACATAGTTGCAAAGAATTTTGTACATAGTTGCAAAGAATTCAGTACATAGCAAGATAGGTACACGCCTGCTGGAAAGTATCTAAAACTGAAAGAAGAAAAGCAGCGAGGATGTACGCAACATGTTCCCTAAGCAGGGTCTCCATCTTACCACCAGCAAAGAAGAATCCCTGGTCCTCTCAGTCTTTCATGTGTCGTCCGACTCTTTCTTCCCCAAGGTCACACCTGCATCCATTTTCTATCAATTTACAGAAAATGGAACATCCTTTTTATCCAGTACCAATTTACAGAGAACGGAAGTATGCTACTTTCGAACACTGCCTGCAAGAACTCTTCCACAACATAGCCATGATCAATACACCAATCTAATACTGAAACTTATTCATACATGTGTCAATCTGTGCGACTCAAACAACAATCATGTACATGTATTAGTTCTAATTTCACTTGCTAGGATCAAAGGTAACTAACCAGCAAGAGTTATTACAGTATCTTGAAATGAAGCATTGCTAGCCCCTACAATCAAATTTGTCGACATCCATAGAGCATATATAGTCGATAAATACTCTGATTTTCTCTAGGGATTAAAATTTTTTATCTAATAAATTGTTGATTCATCATGGTCCAGCATAAAAAAGAAGTGGAAGTTATAATCTGTTATATAATAAAGTGGTTCAGGGTGTCAAACACAATATGAATTTTGAAACAGTTTCATTGCGCAGGAGCAAATGACCTGCAGTTATGTTTGTGAAATTTACTGGCCAGAGAAAAGAAAATGTGAAATACCAAATTCTAAATAGCTCGGCATCAGGAGAGGCGGCACCTCATCATATATTGGGTCTTTAACAAAATCAAAGACATAGTAAGAGTATTCCTGAACTCCTACAGTCATACATACTTGAGCTAGCTGATAGTGACATATTACTAGATCTATGTGAACCTTTATTATCCTACTCTGCTTTTCTTGATCCTCTACTTTGATATAAAGCTCAGATTTGGTAACTTAACCCTGAACTTCTAAAACATGCTTTCATTTTCCAAAAAAGAAGTAAATTTCTTTGGCATGATCAAGCCAAATCAACCTCATCCGTCTTGGCCCCTAGCTCAAATGATATAAAGCTGAGGCAACTAACATTTTTCCACTTTGTAATGAGATTACGGTCTGCATAATCCTGGTCCAGGCAAAATTCATACAGCTCCTTAGATATATCCTTCCTTATTCTATAGAAAAGATCATAAATGTAACGGCTTCTTGGATGAGAAATGCGGAAAATTGGCCAGAGTGCTTCACACTTTCCCTGTATGACCAAGGGTAACATCTGAATTCCTCAAATTAGTGTATATTCTGCAGACTTGATTCCCCCCTAAAAACATACATCCACGCCTCTAGACTTCTTTCTTCTCTGAAAAATCTGAAAACATACCAAGATCTGATTATAGAATAAAATTTAATGATCCATTAAACTTGAAATTCGTACGAATATACATGAAAAAACTGAAATCTCCATTGTTGATTTCTAACAGCACGAAATTTGAGTCACACCTCAAATCTTTAGGCAGAGGTAGTCTGTTGTACGCACAATCATAAATTAGCTAGAACCCTGTCATGCAAACTACCAACCGAAAATTGACTTTGTTTATCAATTGGAGGCTTACTGGATTCAATATCCATCTAATACCCACAAAAGATGAGGTTGCTGGGGAGTTCTCCGTGAATCAGAGCCTGCTCCAAAGCCTGTTGTGCAGTGATCCTACGATCGGACAGAAAGGTACATTCTGTAATATGTATTATTAGAGAACTGATAGACTGATCAGTTTTCTCAAATGCAATGAATTTTTCAACCATTACCAACGCGCAGACCTTTGATGATTCAACTCACATTAACCATGTAAAAATTCAGAGCAGCGGGGTACCTTGTTGTCGACCATCAGAGAAACTTACAGTTATGCCTCACCGGCCACAATGTCCACATGTAGAACCCAATGGGAGCACTCTCTCCGTTCATACTTGGAGCACGCTGTGCTTGTGTTGACAGACATCGTAAAAAGAAGCACCAGACAGTGCACTCACAAACCTAGAAACTGACATCGATGACTCGGCAGAACATGTGGCGAAGCCCACGCTCACCGCTTCCCAATGTGTTCGAGGTGGCCCTCCTCCACCACAAGACGGTTGTGTCAGATGGCATTGGAGCGGTACGCTGCGACCACAACGGCTGGAGGGGGAAGGTTGCCGTCACCACCGTGGTGGGAGTGACGCCTCAATCAGTCACTAACAACAAAATCAAGGTGAAATTGTCCTGAAAAAAGAAAACAAAAGCAAGTGAATCCAGTGCCCTGGCTACATTTAGAGAAATAGCTATCAAAACTTAAATGTAGTAGTCATACAGAAGAGCAACCGAACTCGTATTTGCTCCATACTGACTTTTGCTTTGTCTATGTATTGCACACCGTCGGCCAATTCCCTTGATGCAGCTGCACCTAAGCATCCGAACAAACACAAATCCTGCAAAAAAACTGAGAATTTATTGATTGAGTATATGAAATTGCACAAAACGCAAGTTGAATCCTAAAAAAATAGGATAATCATTGAGACAATACATAAGCATGTACTGTATGTGCACCATAGATTCAGGATGAATAACAAGAAGAGATTAGCATGATGGTTGAGGGAGCTATGGGCTTGCTGCTCCAGGCCACGCTCACCCCCGATGAGGAGTTGTGGGAATGCCATCCTCCAACCCCAGCCGTCGGGTGATCTGGAAGTCTCGCACCACACCAGCGGGGTCGCGCTGTCCGCCAGCAGCACAGCGAGCCCCACGGTGAGGCATACGTTGAGGAAGCTGCAGCTTCGCTTGCGTCTGAGGCGCCTTCACCCACGGCGAACTGGGCGATACCAGCAACTTCGTGACGCCGCGGCCGGCGTCCTATAGGATGATGTAGTTCGGGCGGCATCCATTGGAGGGGGCGTTGGGTTGCGACGGGGGCGGCGAGCGGGCAGAGGTGCGACCGCGGAGGCGAGGATGTCTAGCGGGCTGACGCGCGAACGCGGCGGCGAGCGGGCTGAGGTGCTGTCGTGGTTGCGAGGGGGCTGAGGTGTGGCGGTGGCGAGGGCTCGGCAAGGGCAAAGGCGAGGGTTCGAGTTGAGGAGGCAGATGCGTACGGGTAT
>NW_024115912.1:0-12466 GCF_003073215.2 Triticum urartu | reverse complement strand
GGGGATCCCGAGGGAGCCGTCGCGCCAGCCTATCTCCCTCCAGGGCACATGCAGGCTTCGGCGGGTGTCCGAGCTCCTTGGCCCGAACGGGACCTGGCGTATGGACCTGCTCCGACGCCACTTTCTACCGGTAGATGTCGACGCGATCGCCAGCATCCGC
This sequence comes from Triticum urartu, assembly GCF_003073215.2. NCBI lineage: Eukaryota > Viridiplantae > Streptophyta > Magnoliopsida > Poales > Poaceae > Triticum > Triticum urartu. Next base: position 12,306 of record NW_024115912.1, on the reverse strand, counting down.
ACTTCGTCACGCGTCACCGAGGACATTATCGCATGGGCTCCGGAGAAGAACGGTATCTTCACCGTTCAATCCGCCTATCGCTTTGCCATGGACAAGCGCGAGCGTCCATCGGCTTCAGCCACGAGCAGGGCACCGGATGGTCGTCGCGCCATCTGGAAGATCATATGGGGGTGCCCTGCTCCCCCGAAGGTACGTGTGTTTGCTTGGAGAGTTGTTACAAATTCACTTGCTACCTGGGCAAAGACACCTCGAGCTCACTGATATATGTCCCCTTTGTGGTGTGGAACGAGAGGATGGGTTCCATGCGTTCTGCAGGTGCCCACTAGCGAAGGAACTATGGCATGCGGTGGCCTTAGATTGGTCTATACCAAGCGTTGAAGCCATCCGGAACGTTGGGCCGGAGTGGCTCTTCACACTCCTAGAGCCGCTGGATGAGGTGACAAGAATGATTGTGCTCATGGTGATGTGGAGGATTTGGCATGTGCGGAATGAAATAACACACGAGAAGAACCCCCCACCCACAGAAGTATCTCGACGCTTCCTTCAGGGGTATATCAACTCACTCTTAGGCCTGAAGCAATACCCTAACGGAGATGTGGCCAAGGGTAAGATGGTGCTTAGTACACCACTGATGCGTACTACACAGTATGCGCCTCCCAAGGAGGAGCGCGGGTGGGCCGCTCCGACACCTGGCAGCACCAAGCTTAATGCAGATGGGAGTTTCATCCCAGCGACAGGAGCGGCTGGAGGGGGCATGGTCCTTCGAGATTCTCAAGGCGAGATCATCTTTAGTGCCTGCAGAGAGATAAGAGCATGCGATAATGCGCTCGGGGCAGAGTTAGCGGCGTGCCGGGAGGGCCTGGAGCTGGCACTCCACCGGACGAACACTCCCATTATAGTCGAGCTTGATTGTGCGAAGGCGATGTCCATGATCACAGCGCGAGGACAGGACCGGTCGGTCCATCGCGTCGTTGTTGAGGACATTAAGATACTAGTAGCAACGGAGGGAAGAGAGGTCTCTTTTAATCTTTGTTGTCGTTCGCAGAACAAAGTTAGTCATGAGCTCGCCAAGTATGGTAGGAGCACTCCCCGCACCGCTGTTTGGTTGCGCTCGGGATTAGACCTCATTGTAAGCTTGGCTCTGGCTGAGAAGCCTCCGTGAGTAATGAGAAATCTCTTTTCACCCGCAAAAAAGAGGTAGCAGAATTACGTACAGGATGGGCCACCATGTTATTGTTGCCTTGCCGCATTTTGTTTGGGCCTTTTTGTTTTTCATTTGTGTAGATATGCACAAGCTTGTCTCAAAAAAAAAAGCACAAGCAGTCTAATCAAAGATCTCCATTACCCTTGTCCGTGAGCTCCTTTTCCCGTTCCCACATCCATATTTATACACAGCTCATATTTTCTCTCATCCTTTTCTTCTCAAATTTAAAGCACATCTAGATTAGAATTAAGTACTCCCTCCGTCCCAGTTCGCAAGGCAAAGTTTTCAAATATCTTGGCCCAAGGTGAATTTTCATTGGCTCTGATTTTCCATGTAAAAACGTTAACCATCGGCGCTGCAATTAATTTGGAAAGTGAAAAGAACTTTATTTTCTAGTCTTTAATTGATTTGGCGCGATATTTTCCTCTGCCCCGTGCGCTGTTTCCGCCTCGCGCGCTCCTTCCTCCTTCGGCGCGATATTTCCCCCTTAAATTTTGCTATCGCGCCCAGATTTCTTTCTTAAACCAGATATTTGATTCCGCGCGCAAGGATTTCGTTCCAAACACAAACGAAAGAAGCGCCCAGATATCTTTATATAGCCATGGACTTACGTAGACGAACAGCCCAGTCTAGCGCCAATCTCATCTCCTCTCCTCCTCGATTTCATGGCGTCGGACGGGGGAGACGAGGGACATGATCGTCCGCCGCCTCTTGGCCTCCGAGGGCTGTGTCGCGCTGCCTTCACTCCTCGTTCCGGCGATGGCGCCGGCCTTCCTCCACTTCGTACTCGTCTTGGCGGCGGCCTTCCTCCCCTTCGTACTCGTCATGGCGGCGGCCTTCCTCCACTCGGTCTTGCAGGTCGAGGACCACTGTCGTCATTCTCCATTGGAACGGTTGCCTCTACACCGGTGTCCAGCCCCAACGTCGGAGGGAGACGCCGCGTCGGTCTGTCGCGCCCACCTCGATCTCCTTCTCCGAATCAGGCAGGCTCGTCGAACTGGGCCACCTCGCCGGGCGGGAGCGGCAGTGCAAGCGCCGCCGGAAGGACGTCCTCCTACGTCGGCTTGAACATCATGAACGGCTCCATCTGCGTCGGACCAAATTCGTCTGTATTCTGCACGAGAGGTAGGTAGTCCTTCTTGCTTGATCAGGATATGCTGTCTCGTTCGACGATTGCATCAGGAAACTGCCTGTGAGTCGCTGCTGCAGGATGTTTGCCTCCGCTGATCTCCTTCCTTGTAGCTGTTTACTGTTTTGCTGTTGTTTTAGTTCTTTCTATGTTGTTTCGTTCTGAACTATCTTTCAGTTTGGGGAGTCAGTTTCTGTGAGCCGTGTAATGTACGTACGTACATCTTAGCTCTCCATGGATTGTGTGAAGTGAAGAATAAAAGGCCTTCGTCAGCCACAACATGAGAGACGCTATGTTTCGTTAGGAATAATTTGTTCTGTGACCGTATTTTTTTTCTTGTTTGGCCGTACATAAGATCAGCTATATGGATTCTGAATTGCTTGTTTTTGCTATGTAGACCGTACCAGTGAGTTTGCTGCATCTACTAACGGCAGAGAAGGCGGCTGGCGTGGCGCTGGATATAATCCAAATTTTGAGAATGCTGACGAGTATCCTCCATGGCTGAAACATGTAGAAGCACCTTCTGCAAAAGAGATTGATTTGAGTAGGTTTTTCATCTCCAACTCAACCATGATTTGTTTTCAGTTTTGTTTAGTAGCAGCATATTTGGTTTGTGCTTATGATTTGTTTTCATGTGTGTAGATGCTTTGGCTAACAAGAATAACAGAGAACAGTACACTGTCGAAGACAAGCGTAATATTTACGCTATGCTGCTTGCTCGAAATGGAGAGCGTGGAAGGTTAAAGGATGGGGTTTTGGATTCTGTTGTACATGATGGAAATTGTTCTCGGAGGTGCGTGAGTAGGATTTGGAAAGAAACGAAGACGGGAGGTGGCGTTAACTCTATCAAGAACAATTTGAAGTTAAAAACGGGAAGGAAGAAAATGAGTTTGGATATTGAGGCATTAGAAGCCATTCCACCTGGTGAGAGGACCACAATTCGACAAGTTGCTGCTGGACTTAACATGTCCAAAAGCACAGTTCACCATAGGTATGAAAAAAAGCATTAGTTCTTACATTTCGATGATGACCGAAATCATGATCAACTTTTCTTGTTTCTGTCTAGGTTGAAGGAGAAGGTAATGAGACGAGTTTCAAATGAACTGAAACCTTCATTAACTGAAGCCAACAAGAAGGCACGTGTGGCGTATTGCCTTGACAATTTGGAGCCAAGTTCATTGGAGGACAATCCCACTTTTAAAGCTAATTTTAACAAGGTTCATTTGGATGAGAAGATCTTCTACCGCACAAGGAAGACACATAAAATGTACTTGAGTCATAGAGATGAAGCACCAAAAAGAGAATGCAAACATAAAAACCACATCCAGCAGATCATGTTCTTGTCGGCTATGGCAAGGCCAAGGTATGATTCTCAAGGAAATTGTGTGTTTGATGGAAAAATAGGTGTGTGGGCATTTGTTGATTGGGTGCAAGCTCAAAAGAAGAGTGCTAACAGGTAAACTACCATGATGTTTTTTTAAGCATGATCTACATCAAGTGTGAAATTCGTTTGCTAAAGTAACATATTTTTTTCTTTCAATGTAGAGGGAGAGGAGAATGGGAGCTCAAGCCTTCATCTTCGGTGGACAGGAACAAAAGTAGGGAGTACATTGTGCAGTATGTACTGCCTGCTATAAAGGAAAAATGGCCTGAGAGTGATAGATGGAACACCGTGTACATTCAGCAAGACAATGCAAGAACTCATGTTTTAGCAAATGATCCCATTTTTGCAATGGAAGCGGCAAAGGGAGGTTGGGATATCAGAATTGTAAATCAACCACCAAATTCACCTGACTGTAACATACTTGATCTTGGGTGGTTTGCCTCCATTCAATCTATGTTCCATAGGAAAATGCCCAAAACCCTTGCAGAGATTGTTCAGAAGGTAGCACTCCATTTTAGCTATGCAACTTCTTAATGTTTGTGCACAGCGACCTAACTTCATGTTTTTTGAATTGTTCCACGGGTTAATGAAATCCTTGCTCAGTACCCACATCGTAAGCTTAATAGAATTTGGTTAAGCCATCAAGCTTGTATGAGGGAAATTATTAAGCACAAGGGGTCGATGCACTATGATACACCTCACATGAAGAAAAAAACATTAGACAGGCTAGGTCTACTGTCAGTCCGTCTGACGGTTGATAAAGATTATGTTGACGCTGCCATTGAGTATTTGAACTCACCTTAGGAGGAATGAGTGTTTTAGTTTATCACTGGAACAATTGCACTTTGTTGTTTAATCGCAGCAACAAAACTCATGTGATCACAAGAATTGGTCGTGCTCACTATACAATGCCCGCCCATGACTGCACATTCTCAAAGCATGGTGTACAAATGTTGTGGTCATTTTAGATGAGTACGTGAGACAAGTATTTTGAGTACTCCATACTCACAATCTAAACGGAAATAACCACTGCAATATCCTCACAATCTATAGATCACAAATAACAACTGCAATATTCATTCCATGATTCACATCAAGATTCATAATTTGAAAATAAATTCCACTGCAACAAGATCATGATTCATAAAACACACACCATCTTCACACATCAAGAGACATGGCTATTTCTTCCTCAACATAAACCCTAATTCATCTCGGTGTCAGCCACAAATGCATTCTCATATTCGGCAACTGCAGTGGTGTTGCGACCGCAACGTGAACACACACCATCTTCACCTACTCCGACAATCGTCGCGCAGTCCTTGCACCAGTAGTCGTCACAGAGAAGTGGATTTCCACACACATCACAAGGTACCACGTCCATTGGCACCGGTAAGGAGCAAGCTAGACAACAGAATATCGAAGAATCACCTCGAACACCACAGTTACGGCACATTGCCGGGAATCCATCACATGAAGATTCCAACGTAGTCCTCCATCTAATCGCAAGATTGGTGTTGCGAATGTACCTTGCCCTAGCCGAGAACCTTGAATCACCAGCTCCGACATTCGTTCAACGATCTACTTTCTGAAAAAGATCTTGAATGGTTGTGTAAATCCTCTCAAATTCATCCTCAAGTTCTTCCACTCGCCTTGTGTGACTTCCACCTCGCCATCTGCCTCCTCCACCTCGGCATCTGCCTCCTCTACCTCGGCATCTACCTCCCCCACCTCGGCAGAGACCTCCTCCATGCCCTCCACGTCCATGATAGTTGGGGGAGATGAGGCAATAAACTGAATGTGTGGGAAGAGGAGGAACATGCGTTGCCATTTTATACAAGTTTCGGCATGCAAAACAGTAACCGTTTCACACTGCATTGTGGAAGAGGAAGATGAGAGGAAGTACTCCAACACGCATTAGAATTGTGGTGCATGCAGATTTAGTGGAGTGGTTTTCCACGGTGAAAGAGGAGGGGATCAGCTTTTGCATGCAAACATTGATGGACTACTAGTGCCAAATTGAAGACAAATGTGCCTAGGGGGTGGAAGATTTTGGGACAAATAGTTTTTGGGATTTTGCCTTGCGAACTGGGACGGAGGGAGTATGAAAAATCTAAGTCTTTCACCACACAATTAATTGTTGTTGGATTCATGCAAAATGTTAGTCTCGGGCACGCTGTGATGGTTTGTGTCTCTGTTGTCGGTGCATGTTTGTCATCACACGATTAGAGGTTGTAAGGTTCGTGCAAAACTACTTTTGTTTCCATTGTTGATGTGCCTCACCTTGCACTAGTAAACCACTATTGGGATGTTTTTCGCATTGATGTCTTTGTCCCTGTTTGTGTGTCCGCACATGTGAGCGTATAGGGCTTCTTTTCTTATGTGCGCTAGTGCCTTATTGTTTATTGTTCTGTTTTTTATCTGGACATGGGCCTTTTTATTGTTTCTAATGTGGGTATGGACGGAATTAAAGGAGTCGGGCTGTGCTATTTTTTGTTCTTCTTCTTTTTATTATTTTTCATTCAATTTTTTTATCAATGTTGTTGCATGTATGAGTTGTAAGTTCACCCCGACATGTAACTGAGCACACTTTTTTTGTTTCTAAGTTGCAAGTCCACCCTTCGGCACGAGTTGCAAGTTCATCCCTTGTTTTTCACTAGAGCCGATCCGGGTAGAATACGCGAGTCGACTAGCTAGGGGGATATGTTCTTTCTAGTTTATTCGCAACCGGGCCCAACTTTTTTTCTTGCCTCAGTTGCAAGCCCATCTTTTGATTTGCCAGCCTCATTTTTTGCCCTAGTTGCAAGTCCATCGCCGATTCACAAATTTGGGTCAATTTTTTTCCTAGGTTGTAAGCTCATCTTTCATTCGCAACTAATCTCGACCAAACTTTTGTCCTAGTTGCAAGTCCATCCTTGACTCGCCTTGACTCGCAACTAGAGCCCGACTTTTTTGTTCCAGTTTGCAGGTCCACCCTTGACCTGCAACCGGGATTCGATTTTTTTGTCCTAGTTGCATGTTCGCCCTCAACTTGCAACTACCATGTGACCCTTCTTGCTCCACTTGCAAGCTTACCCTCGACTTGCAAGTAGGCCGGAGTTTTTTGTGGCAGTTGCAATGTCCACTCTTGACTCGCAACTATGCCTGACCCTTTTTTCCCGAGTTGCAAGTCCATCATCGACATGCAACTGGGATCTTTGATCCTTTTTGCCCCGGTTTTGCAAGTCCATCCATTGACTCACATCTAGGCTCAACTTTTTTTCCGCCTTAGTTGCAAGTCCACTATCAACTTGCAACTAGGTTTGCTTTTGCCTCAATTTCAAGTCCACCTTGAATGGAAATTGGGTTCGACTTTTTTCGCTCCTTGGTTGCAAGTTCACCATCAAATCGCAACTGGGTCCGACTCTTTTTTTGTCTGAGTTGCATGTCCACCATTGACATGCAACTAGGCCCTTGATCATTTTTTGCCATAGTTGCAAATCAACCATCGATTCGCAACTGGGATGACCCACTTTTGTTCTTCTCAGTTGCAAGTCCATCATTGACATGCAACTGGGTCCTTGATCCTCTTTTCCCCCAATTGCAAGTCCATCCTTGACTCACAACCTAATATCATTTTATCCAATTCCAAATCGACCATCGACTCGCAACTGGGTGCAATCATTTTTTATCATAGTTGTTAATACACCATCGACTAGAAACTGGGCCGATCATTTTTTGACCTAGTTTACAAGTCCACCCTTCAACTCACGACTGGGCCTGAATTTTTTTCCCGGATGCAAGCCTAGCATTGGCTCACAACTGGGCCCAACTATGTTTTTGTTGGGGAACGTAGAAATTTCAAAAAAATTCCTACGCACACGCAAGATCATGGTGATGCATAGCAACGAGAGGGGAGAGTGTTGTCTACGTATCCTCGTAGACCAGAAGCGGACCCGTTAGCACAACGCGGTTGATGTAGTCGTACGTCTTCACGGCCCGACCGATCAAGCACCGAAACTACGACACCTCCTAGTTCTAGCACACGTTCAGCTCGATGACGATCCCCGGGCTCCGAGCCAGCAAAGTGTCGGGGATGAGTTCCGTCAGCACGACGGCGTGGGGACGATCTTGATGTTCTACCGGCGCAGGGCTTCGCCTAAGCACCGCTACAATATTATCGAGGATGATGATGGAGGGGGGCACAGCGCACGGCTAAGAGATCAATGATCAATTGTTGTGTCTATGGGGTGCTCCCTGCCCCCGTATATAAAGGAGTGGAGGAGGGGGCCGGCCAAGGAGGGTGGCGCGCCCTAGGGGGAGTCCACCTCCCATAGGGAGTAGGACTCCCCTTTTTCCTATTAGGAGTAGGAGAGGGAAGGAAGAAGAAGGAGGGAGGAAGGAAAGGGGGGCGGCCCCCCTCCCAATTCGGATTGGGCTTGGGGGGGAGGGCGCCCCCTCCCTTGCTCCTTTCACTACAAGAAATATGTCAACTTGTGACCACCACTATTGGTCACTGAATGGTCACAAATTTCCATTTGTGACCTTTTTGTGACAAAAAAATAAGGTAAAAAGCTGGCCGTCATAAACTGACTATAGCGACCTTTCTTCTGGAATGGTCGAAGACGTTTATGACCAAAATACGTCTACTGTGGCGTTTTGGTCACTAGCAACCTCCCCAGGCCACGTAGGCATCCAGCGTGGCAATCTGACATGGCACAAGATTCAGCCCCGTCCAATTCGATTTTCTACATGGGCCGAGCCCATTAATTCAGCCAATTTATATTTTTTTTCTATGAATTTTTTGTCAGCTTCATGGACCAAGCCCAACATTGCAAACTTTTTATTTTTTGCCCATGGCCTTCATTGCAACCTTTTTATTTTTTGGCACATGGCCTTTTTGTCTCAACAGTTTCATTTTTTCTTTTTTTGTCAGGGTCACATTCTTCATTTTCCAATTTAACATAAATAAATACACAATATTTAAATTGGCACAGAAAACACACAAAATACTTCAAATATTACTAGCCAGTGTTGCTGCTGTACAAATATTACCAATCAATACAGAGTTGCTGCTGTACAAATAACTCTAACATACAATAGTGGAAGTCACAGTTACATGCTCCACAAGTTCAATAACATGGTACTTTACAAGCTCTACAAGTGTTATGTTCTTCAGCATGGAGCTCCTTCGACAGCGATTACAAACTAGGCACCTGCTTTTCTTGCCACTGTGAGGAGGTGGATGCTCGCCATGGTGTGCTTGATGATGCACACGACCATGATCTTCTTGCCACTATTGCATCCGTGCGCTCGATGATGGGGGTACCAATGCATACAAGTAGAACAAAATTACCAGCATTAACCCACAACTTCAAGTACAAGCTAAGTATGTATCAAGTGACAACAAAAACGAGTTTATATGCTAGTACAAAATCACCATCATTAACAAATTTATATGAGAATGAAAACAATCATCAGTACTGGATTAAACACAATGCTATCTTCATATTAGCAAACAGAATATCTTGTTTTCATATTCTCAGTAGGCAAGTACAGTCTGCTTCAACCCATGTTCTAAAAAAGATGTTTATCCCTCCCAGGAGTACATTTGACGGTTTATTATGGGACGGAGGTAATATGTATCAAGTAACTACAAAAACAAGTTGAGTAAAACAGTAAAAATGTTGCATGGAACAGACTTCTTTTATATGGGCATGTTTCAGTTGCATACAACAAGACAAGTCATTAATTCAATGTGAATATCAATTCAAATTGTTGCATTGCTGTAGCATATCCTCCAATGATAGATTATTAGTAGTCTTCCCAGGATTCAAGATGCATTATTTTGTCATCAAACTTTCAGAGTGGGCATCAGCGCAGATCACAAACAGAAACCCATACATCATCGATGGACTACCTAACAAAACCAGCTTCCCACAAACACAGGACAGTGTGCATGCGTGAGCAGGCGCAGGACCGAATGAACCATGGTGGCAGCAGCAGTGATTATGGGTGTTGAAGGGAAGGCAGAGTGGGCAGCAGCAGCAGTGATTACCAGGAAGTTGTGGTAGACGAACGCCCTGGGCTCCCACGAGATGACCTCCATCCACTGTGCACCGTGCTTTCCCAACCCCTCGCTGCACCCACCCATGAGAATATGGTATGCAAGATGCCTGCAACACATTCATACATGACAATCATAAGGAACACAGTAAAGAGAACTACACTAAAAAGAATAGCAGACATGTTTGTTATAACCGGTCCGTTTGAAGAATAATTGTAGAAAGGAACGCAAGCAATTGCTTCAGTATTTCTTTTCGCACAAGTGCAAATGTCAACATGAAACAAGGAGCTCAAGGAATCAATCCCCAACACATCAGTACAGCAGTTGCAACTAATCAGACCACGGCATAAATAACGGGCCACGATATACTAGTAAATTGAACTACTACTGCTACTGCTCTATACATCAGTATCAAAGAGTGGATTTCGGCTACCATATATACATGTACTAGTAAAAGAGGGAACACAAAAGGAAAAAATTAGAATAGCAGAGCAGAAGCATGGAAGAGGGAATCGAAGGGGAAAAACTAGAACTTACATCGCATCACATCTTTGATCTCCAGCGGCTCCAGGTCCTACAAAAAAGAAGGCCCGAATCGTCAGAAATGCAACGAGAAATCATGGGGAGATCAAGGGACAGTAGGATCGATCACTAGTTCACTACTAAAATCCTCTGGGCTATGAACTTCAACCGGGACAGTTGATCTCTTGGCTAACAGCTAACAACAAAGAAGTGCCCATACAACCAATTTACTGCCCTATATCATCCAACCCTAAGCAGCCTGATTCCATAGAGAAACGTTTTAGCGAGGCCGGCCGTTGCATGACTGCGAGCAAACAGGGCACAGAAACGAAGTAAAAACGGGAGCCGACGAGGGAGGAGGGTCAGTCACCTTCTCTGCATGGCGACTTCCTGGTGGGCATCTTGGTGGGCATCCTTGACCTGGAGCAGCTTGTCCTTGGCGCCCCTCACCAAATCGGAGCACACTGTGGCCGGCACACATGGAACACGCACGCGTCAGTCAGATCGACGAGATATACGAGACCAGAAGAGGAGGAAGAAGAAGACGAGGGCACAGAACCTTGAGGCCCTATTATGGGGTTGTGTTTGATGAAGGTTACCCTTTGGGGCGCAGCGGCAGCTCCGCCAGATGCAGCAGCAGTGTTATCAGCGCAGTTCATAGTGGCTGCCACGCAGACCCAGAGACATCCTGAACTTGTTTCCAGCAGAACCTCCGCGACCTGCAGTTCAAGAACAAGCACATACAAGCTAGTTAGATAAAAAGATTACATATCTATAGTACACTAAACCAATAATCCAGAGATGCATGGCAGCCACACACCAGTGCTATCATTCATGAAAGTTCCTTCATAGCTAAGTAAGTATTATATCGATTTACTGAGCCAAGATACATACAAGCATCTGGGAAACACTCGACCCAAGAGATGCAACTACCCAAATGCTTCATTCAAGATTTAACACAGTAACTCTACAGGCAGAAAGTAAATTGAAGGCGATCACCATGCACAACACCTCTTTGCACATCACTTATTTATGAACGGAGGGAGTGATATTCAGCTTCCGCAGTCAAAGGAGACCCGGCTACATATGTCGTGTTCTCGATAGGGACTAGACGATCAACGATGATGCTCGGCTAAAGCTAGGCTAGACAATTTAAGTGAAGATTACAGGGAATATAATCCTAACACATGCATACATAGACTACAAAAGTAAATCTACAATAAAAGGAGACATCTATTATTAGAAAGTATGTAACCAAAAGGGCAGAAGTGATTCACATCACAAGCACGTATAATGATTATAAGAACTAGAAAGAAAAGCATGTTCATAGTACTGAACATGCAGAAGTAGTTTGGTACTGGGACATATAGATTCCACACCACATACATATATGTCACGGCTACTTGAGCAACACAGGAACTACAAATTAAACAAACACGAATATGCAGCAAGAGGAGTACACAAGTGACAAATTTAACTAATTATCACACACAGGAAGTCTGAACTGGACAAATAACAGGCTGCTAGCACTACTCAAATATGAATATTACATCAGGCGCGCCAGGCACAGCGACGAAGTGGAGCGCGCAAGGTGATGGCGGAGAAGACGGAGTGGTGGCTGGATGGTGTGGTGCTGATTGGGTGGCGCGGTGGCGCGAGATGATGGTGGATGGATGGGTGATGCGTCCTCGGTGAGCGCAGGCAACATATGGCGACGGATCGAGGGCGCCAAATAGGGGGATCGACTGAGGGGCTCACCACGGTGCAGATGATGAGCTCGCGGAGGCCAGAGACGTCGGAGCAGCGAGGGCGACGCGGATCGACGGGGGAAGGCGCGCGGCGGCCGACGGGGAAGAAGCTCGGATCCGGCGATGTGGGGGCGCCCAGCTTGAACTGGTGGCCGTAGTTGATGCAGGGGGGAGCTGCGGAGCTCGTGAACACCTTCCCATGTCGCGGATCCGGCGATGTGGTGGGGGGGGAGGGGGGGGTCGCCGAGATCCACCCATCACCATCACCCTTCT
>NW_024115911.1:0-9009 GCF_003073215.2 Triticum urartu | reverse complement strand
CAGCAGGTGTGCCTCCATATGCCCGCCCCGCGCGACTCTCACTGGACTCTGGTGAAGCATATTCTCCGTTACATACGCGGCACCATGTCCTTGGGACTCACCCTGACGGCCTCCGCCTCCACCGACCTCGTGGCCTACTCGGATGCTGACTGGGCTGGCTGCCCTGACACGCGACGCTCCACGTCAGGCTACTGCGTCTACCTTGGGCCCTCGTTGATCTCTTGGTCATCGAAGCGGCAGCCCACGGTCTCCCGCTCCAGCACCGAGGCAGAGTATCGCGTCGTGGCCAACGTCGTGGCCGAGTGCTCTTGGATACGTCAGCTGCTCCAAGAGTTGCTTTGTGATGTTCACAAGGGCACCCTTGTCTACTGCGATAATGTCAGTGCGGTCTACCTCTCCGCCAACCCGGTGCACCATCGACGGACGAATCATATTGAGCTCGATATTCACTTCGTGCGCGAGAAGGTTGCCCTTGGCCGTGTTCGGGTTCTCCACGTGCCGACAACGCAACAGTTTGCTGATGTGATGGCTAAGGGATTGCCTACTCCCGTCTTCGAGGAGTTTCGGTCCAGTCTCTGTGTCTCCGGCGGTGCTTCGACTGTATTGCACGTGTATTGGATTTGTGGCCCACCTCCTAGTCTTGTATAGTTGAGGTAGAGGCCTTCCCTTGTAATATATATACGTGCACCAGCACCCCATCAATACAACGATTATTGTATTGCAAACTTTCCCGTCAACAGGTCGGATGGCAAGGCCGTTGTGCACGGCAGATAGAGGCCAGCATGCCGGTGAGCTCGCCGGAGGTCAACGACGATGAAGGAGGCCTTCGACAATGAGCCGGAGCCCCTGCCCGCGCTGGTCCATGCCGGCTTGTCGATTTTATTTGCCACTTTTAAATATGCTATATGATGATCCAGTGTACCAGTGCACCTCAATGGTCTATGACCGTTTACCGTGATTGAACCACAAGTCACGAGTTTGTGAGCACGCCACAAAGGCCATAAAGAAAAGAGTTCCAATCCTACCACCTGGGTTCATCAGAATTGCCAAGAAACATAAACAAGCTGATTTAAGGAATGAAGAAAGATGTCATGTTCGTTAGAAGAAAGAAACCATTTTTTTTGTAGAACTAAGAAAGAAAGAAACAAAGCAATTGATGAAGGATGCCTGGAAAATAAAAATTCTTGCACATTCAGACATTTGGTAGTGTCTAAATTTGTTGTATGCAATCAATTAGAGTCATCTGCTCAGGCTGCCGTTGAGCTTGGTTACATAAGAATTAGAGTCATGGTTCAAGCTGAATACTGACATATGTTGCACCCTTCAGGCCCATGTCAAGCCTCAGAAAGATATATACTACTCCCTTCGTTCACAAATAAGATGTTTTGAATATTGCAATATTCACTACATACGGACTGAAACGAGTAAACAAAAGACACAGCGTATCTATATACCTCCAAATCAAAAGAAGATAAATTATCTTATATCTGTGAACGGAGGAAGTACTACTTAGACAACGATTTTAGAATGATAATGAGATTGAGAGCGTTAATAGACAAGGATCAGCATCTGTGGTGGACAAAACGACACAAATCGATAACCATCTCGACTAACTGCAGGACAATGGATGCTCGTCTTAGCGCACCTGCACAGTGAATTTGCACAGAAGACATCAGTGCGGCTCAAACTCAACTTCTATTCCTATATATGTTACAAAAGCTTGGACTAGTAAGATATCATACCTTCCAGCTCTGGTCTTCATCATACGCGCTTCAGCATCTTCAGGGCAGTCGACGCAGCAGTGCCAAACAACCTTCTCGACTGATACTTACTTGCGGGCGTCGGCTTACTTGCCACTCTCGGGTAATTTCTCTCCAACGTGCCAAGAAGAATATGAGAGTGCCTTTCAGCTCTCAACTTCTCCGAGCTCCCATCACAAGTATACAGTGGCAAGTCTTTTTTCGGTGTGTAGGGCGGAAAGATCTTCGAAATAAACCGAGCTGTTAACACTGATCTTCATACCGGGAAAAACTGATCTCTTGCATACAAGTGCCTAACCCGTGGTTTCTTCGTCGTGGCCTGTTTAACACGTACATAATCAAGATATCACCGTCAACAACGCACACAGAGCATTCATATTTTAACGTGATCAAACAACATGTACAGGCCCACTTGAGGTTCAAAACAGGCTGCATATGGATTCCTATGTCATCAGCCACGAACAATCAAATAAAAAACAATCTAGGTTAAGCACTTTCATTTACCATTTAGTCTGCAAAAATCGTGTGCTTAACAGCAGGTGCAGACTGTACAAACTACAAGCCCAAGATCCTAAACTCCCATAGACCAGATTTCCCTCTTCTTCTTTTTTTGTTGGTAATTCAGAGTACAAAAAGGAACAAAAATGGCATGTGTGTCCTATGCATACACTTTTACTACAACAATACAAGATCATTTGCACAACATCAGTTCTCTTGATAAAAACTAAAACAGGAGTTTCATCTCTAGCCATCAAAGGACTCTTGAATTTGTACACACACCACTAAAATATGGGATTATCCGTGAAAATGTAGCCTGAAGACTTGAATGTGACTCTCATCATCCAAATGAATATTAACACAATTTTGTCAGTCTCAGCATGTAAACATCAGAAAGAAATTAAAACAGAAAACACAAAATTCATAAAAAAATGATAATCAGCATCCAGCAAAATAAGAGACAGAAAAATCGAGAGGAACTCAAGTTCAAATATCCTTACATTTTTTCCTTGGCTTGAGGAGTAGGTGATCCAATGGCTGCCTTGGTCAAATCTGTGCCCCCTGTTTCCCATGACAGAATTATTACAGCCAATTTTGCGAAATTTGTGAAGTAACTTTAACATACCAGGCTGTGAAACACAGATGTACCATGTTCATGTGGCTGTGAAACACAGACGTACCGTGTTCATGTAACACACCATCCGGCCCTCCACAGTCATAGGGGAAGCTTCAAGAGCATATGAAATAAAGAATCAAAATATTGTTAAGTAATCGTCTACAGATACAAGATATAGCAACCATAGAAGCACAAGGCATGAAAAAATCGAACCATTGAAGGTCTTCAATGCAAATATCTTTTCCGAGAGGACCAACATCATAACTTTTGAGAACTGCTGAAACTTTTCCATGGACCTCGTGATGAGATGCCTGCATATTATTCTATAAACCCAGTAACAAAGGTAATTAGGTTTGACTTGTTTTGATTTACTTGATAAGTGTCCAATCCTACTCAACTCATGTGCTATGTTCTAACCTGTTCCATAAACCCAAATGGCCAGGAGTGCCAAAGACTTAAACACTAGATTACCAGTCTACCACTACAGATCTCAAATGTGCTTACAGATAGATGCCAGTACACCTGTATCCGTAATCTTATTAAATCTTCAGGGTTTGAGCTCATGGGGATGTCGATGTTTAGACATGGATGCCCATGAAAAGTAGTTGAGTTGGATCAAAATATCTCTGTGCATGGTGAAGATGTGGGTGATCGTGACTTTGAAGATGATCATTCATATCATGCTCATGGTGGTGAAGAGAGTAATGGGTTGAGGAGCCCTCCAATGAGTTGGGGAGTGGGATGATCATCAGAATGGCTTTTACTAATTGGGTTGTGATGCCATGCTTGCTACTATCTTGTATTAGTTTATCAATCTATCAACTTATGCAAGTTGATAATTGCTGCGTTTTGGCCATGCTTGAGTTTTGGTGACACCAACATTTGGTAAGATTGGTATTGTCAAGAAATCTTCAGGGTTTGAGCTCATGGGGATGTCGATGTTTAGACATGGATGCCCATGAAAAGTAGTTGAGTTGGATCAAAATATCTCTGTGCGTGGTGAAGATGTGGGTGATCGTGACTTTGAAGATGATTATTCATATCATGCTCATGGTGGTGAAGAGAGTAATGGGTTGAGGAGCCCTCCAGTGAGTTGGGGAGTGGGATGATCATCAGAATGGCTTTTACTAATTGGGTTGTGATGCCATGCTTGCTACTATCTTGTATTAGTTTATCAGTCTATCAACTTATGCAAGTTGATAATTGCTGCGTTTTGGCCATGGTTGAGTTTTGGTGACACCAACGTTTGGTAAGATTGGTATTGTCAAGAAATCAAGCATCTCAAAATAAATAAATAAATTATAGTAACAACAACCTTTTTCAATCAGTAAATAGTACCCAACTACAATATGGAACTAGTTGTCTCTATGGCTTCCCCCGAATAACCGATTTAGTACTATTACTTAGGGAAATACTGATGATGCACATTTTCAGGAGATATTGATTATAAAGATGTCATAGAAGAGAAAATCCAAGAAAAATTAATTAAAAAAAATCCAAGAAAAAAAGATGTCTATGACAATGACGATTTGGTAAAACAAGAAGAAAAAACAGTCAGATACTCTGTTCGGCAGATCACCTGCCTTGCAAGTCAAAAAGAAAAAACTCTGTTCTTTTCGTTATGGTCGGCAAGGGAACTGTTATATAATATTTTCTCACTACGATCAATACTTTAAGGTTCAAAAGCCAAACCATAACATACTAGAATATTAAGATTCGGTAAAACAAGAAAAAACAAATGTATGCATCAAATGAAAAGGTGGTACCTCTGAATGAGTTTGAATATATGCATCAAGAGCTTCACCAGCCTTCAGAATTATCCTAACAAGGAACAACGCATTATAGAAACGTACTTCCTTCTCCTTCCGCTGCTTTGCTGCCTTGGTATTTTTACCAATTTGCAATCCACACCCCTCCTTTATCAGGGAGAATATAGAATCATCAATACGGTTCTTGATCATATCAAAACCATTGAGCTTACGAAATCGCCTTTGAGCTGCAAGGAGAAGAATAGCTGCAGGGACAATCTTCCCATGCTCCATGTACTTCCAGAGCTCATCGACTACATTATCAGTGTGAGCTGCAAGCAATCTAGTGGTGTCCAAGAAGATCTTCTGCATAAGTCACCAACACAGAACAGCTTTCACTTCAAGTGCTTATAGTATACATAACATTGACATCAAACTCTATCAGCAAACAAAATCAACTTAAAACTTATAATTGCAGAGAAACTTAGACTCATTTCCCATTGATTAAAGAAAAACGGTGCCTCCTGTATTATGGACATAAATACATCAGATGTTTTAAAAAGGTAAACTGTCCATCTCACAAATTGAACTATACAAAATCACAGATTGTCAGTTCTTAAACACTGTTAAGAATGGTGGATTTAAATAACTGGGATGAGCTGAACTTCTTTATTGCTATCATGTAACCAAAGTATGTGAGGAGGGATTTAACACGAACCATCTCAGGCAGGCAAAGCAGATGTATGAGCTTGTAGATGTACCCAAAATTCCCCTTCCTGTAGTTCTCGTCAACTAATAGGTTGTCCTCCAGATACTTATGCTGGCAAGTGTTCTCAATGGCAACATGGAGTGGGAGGAGGCCCTCGATGATTTTATTACCCGAGGTGCGCTGATTGGCCGATGCACCATACCGGAACAGTAACTCAACCATTTCGACGGAGAATGAGTCTGCAGCTTGGTGGAGGGGGAAGTACCCAAAGCTGGTCATGTAGTTGGGGTTGGCACGTACTCCGCAGAGCTTAGGTGACTTCCCCTCCAAAACAAGATTAGCACAACGCAGGGCATTCTCTAGAATAATTAAGTCAAGGGTTTGTGGAAGGATGACAAAACCAGAAACAAAGCACTCCCTGTACTTCTCGAAGATGCGGAGGAAGAGTGGAACACTATCCTTTTGGAGGACTGGCGACAAACGATCGTATATGCCATAATATTTTATGAGCGTTTCCTAGATGGACCAATCCATGTACAAACAAAATAAAAGGCAATCAGTTCAGTTATCCAACTAACAAAGCATAACAGCAAAATAATTCTACAAAGGCATTTGATGCCATTGAGATTAGGAAAATGTGCAAGTTTTCATCCCTCGACTATTACATATGTAGCTTTCAGAACTAAACTTCTAAACTACCCAAAGTTGAACCCTCCACTATGAAAAGTTCAATACCATGCAACATTCATCTCTCATAATGGTTTCGACAACAATTTCGAATTACATGGCACCTAAATATGTAGCTCACATTGCACTTGCACCCACATGTCTAGCATGTCACAAATTTTCTCCATGATATTCCATATGTTTATTTCAACGTTTGAACATAAAAAACTAAATTAAGACAAACAAAAAAAATTGTAAGAGAAAATAGATGTCTCCCTCGTATTTTTGTTTCCATAAAGTTGAGTTTCCTGCATTTTACATTTTTACAAGTTCTTTAATACAAAAACAGATGTGATTTTCGGAACTTTTTTCTCTAGAACATTTCCTGTTTTCTGAGTTCTTAAAAAATCTATTGAAATTATTACCAATTTTATGAATTGTTTTTAAGGGAACTGATAGCATGGCGGAAACTGGTGGGTGATGTGGCCAACCGGTAGGCGCCACGCCATTGAGAACTGCTTTGGATTGGACAGAACCACTTTAATGATGAAAACCGCACACTATTGATAGTTGAGGGAGCAACGTCGAGGCGGTTTAGACTTTAGGGTTGAAAGTTACAATCAGATAATAGTTGAGGGATGAAAAACATACTTTTTTACAATGTTACAACATACAAGATAGCATGAAAAAACATTTGCAGGAAAAAGGCAAGAATATTAGTTATATGCCAATCAATAGTCACTCATAGAAAATGAACAAGTATTAAAAAATACCTTGGGAGTGCGGTCTGGGGCGATTATACTGGTAGCTCTGGCATCAGCAAGGAAACGCTGCAGTTGAAGCATGTACTGTAAAAAAGGAATTGTCAGTCAAGAACCACCACAAAAATAAGTGTAATAAGAAGAGGGACGAAGTGGGATACATATCAATTGTGCTACTCCCCCCGATCCATATTAATTGACACTCACATAGTACAACTTTAGTAATATGGATAGTGTGCGATGGCGGAAACGTCTTGCCTCGTTGGAGGCGACGGGTTCGTGTTAAATAGCAGGGGCGCACCTCCCTGATACAGCACATACATGAGTTGTTACAAAGATTGAGACTTGGAAGACAAGAGATAGAATTGGTTACAACTAGGTAGAGATAAGAGAGAATCCTACTACCCAACTACCAATCTAATCTATATCACAACAACCTCATCAGAAGAGATGCGCTAGGTAAAGGTGGTGCGGTGCGGTGCACACATTGGCACGTTACATGACATGTTTAACACCCTCCCTTAATCACAACTTCATCAAGTTGAGATTATACTTGAAAGCTTCAAAGCTCCTTGTTGGCAATGGCTTTGTGAATCCATCTGCAATCTGATCTCTGGAGTGTATGAACCGAATATCAAGCTGTTTTTGAGCAACCCTTTCTCGGACAAAATGAAAATCTATCTCAATATGTTTCGTTCTTGCATGAAACACAGGATTGGCAGACAGATAGGTAGCACCAAGATTGTCACACCATAGACAGAGAGCTTGCTTACTTTTCACACCAAGTTCCTTAAGCATGGACTGCACCCAAATGATTTCAGCTGTGGCATTTGCTAGTGCCTTGTATTCTGCCTCTGTACTTGACCTAGAAACTGTTGCTTGTTTTCTAGCACACCAGGAGATCAAGTTAGGCCCAAAAAATATTGCAAAACCACCAGTTGAACGCCTGTCATCCAAGCATCCTGCCCAATCAGAGTCAGAAAAGGCACTGACAAGGGTAGAAGATGATCTGCTGAAACTGAGACCAACACTCAAAGTATTCTTGACATATCTTACTATACGTTTTGCAGCAGTCAAATGAACAGTAGTGGGTGCATGAAGGAACTGACAGACTTTATTGACAGCAAAAGAAATATCAGGTCTGATTAGAGTGAGATATTGAAGTGCTCCTACCAAACTTCTGTATTTTGTGCTGTCTTCTTGGCTCAAGGGTGTACCTTCCATAAGAGATAGTTTTTCCGAGCTGGATAATGGAGTGGGTGTAGGTTTACAACCTTGCAGACCAGCCTTCTTTACTAGGTCAGTGGCATATTTTTTCTGAGAGAGATGAAGTCCATCCTTGTGTTTCTTCACCTCAATTCCAAGGAAATAATGCAAGTCTCCAAGATCCTTTAGAGCAAAGTCGGCCCCCAAGTCTTTCAACAGTCCTGTGATCGCTTCATCAGATGAACTTGTCACAATGATATCATCAACATATATGAGGACAAATATGCATGTGTTGGACTTGTTGTAAATAAACAATGAGGTGTCAGACTTTGAAGGAATAAAGCCAAGAGTTTGCATTTTGTGACAAAGACGAGAATACCAAGCCCGTGGAGCTTGCTTTAGACCATATAGTGCCTTGTCAAGTTTGCACACATGAGAGGGGTTGCTTTTACTTTCATACCCAGGAGGTTGCTTCATGTACACTTCCTCTTCCAGAACATCATGGAGAAACGCGTTATGTACGCCAAGTTGTCTGAGACTCCAGCCCCTGGAAACAGCAATAGACAGGACAAGATGAATAGTTGCAGCTTTTACAACTGGACTAAACGTGTCTTCATAGTCTATACCATACCGTTGCTTGAAGCCTTTTGCAACTAGTCTAGCTTTGTAGCGATCAATGGTTCCATCAGACTTTCTTTTGATTCGAAATACCCACTTGCAATCGATCAAGTTTTTACCTTGCTGTGGAGGAACCAAATGCCATGTATTATTTTTCTTTAGTGCAATAAACTCTTCATTCATTGCCTTCTGCCACTGTTCATCACCAAGAGCTTGTTCAAGTGTATTTGGTTCATCTGGTTCGCCTGTGGAACATATCATGCCATATTTAGTTATATGCTTGTAATCAACATGTTGTATTACCCTTTTTGAAGCCGTGTGCGACGTGGTGATGAGGTGGTCTGTAGATTAGCCGCAGAAGATCCTGTGGGCTGAATAGGAGTTGCCGTTGCCGATCCCGAGAGAGATTCACTGACCGCTGCAGCCG